>NC_135436.1:20336323-20548823 GCF_051991255.1 Vanacampus margaritifer | reverse complement strand
TGATTAGTATTTTTTAAATTTGAGTAAAAAAAAAAAAAAAACGCAATAATCAATTTATAGATTGGTTTCGGGATTAATCGGCATTGAATCGAATTGTGACCTATGAATCGTAATACGAATCGAATCGCCAGGTACTAGGCAATTCACACCCCTAATATACACATATATATATATATATATATATGTATATATTTGGTTCATATATATGGTCCAGGCTTTATAGGGTCAAATCGTACATTTTGTTCCCCCTTGGTGCATGCAGTTTTTTTTGATGAGTACTGTCAATCAAACTTGCAGTGTGGTCTTAATGTGACAAATAAGCAGAATATTGCTGCTGTGACTACAGACAGATGAGACGTTGACTTAACAAAGGCTCTTGCAGCACACGTTGAACAGATGACACATTTGGTGCCTGGACCTTGAGTGGGGAATTAACCCGACTTAATCCACCTCTTAATACCATCACTATCACGTTGCAATTAGAAACCATCAATACGATACAAAAGCTCAATGTAACAGCACACAACTGTGCCAGCTACGCTATCTGGAGCAGTACAGAATCCATATTTATCCAATAACATGATTAAAAAATATGAAAAATTAATAATTATACATTCTACTTAACAGAGATGCTGGTTATTAAATGTATGATTTTATCAAACTAAGCAATTGTTGCCACATATTTTTGCTTGAATTATATGGATCTTCTGCTGCTCTTTGTGGTAAGCGTGCGCTTTGACCACCTCGGGGGGTTTATAATACAGACTAACTACCTTTAATGTGGTATCTTACTGAGCGGCAAATGCTTGGAAAGGTAGAGAATGTTAGCTTCCCCAACTTTTATGATGAATGTTGGTGTAAATCAACTCTTTCACTGCCAATGACGTTAAAAGACGTCATCCAATTTTTAAATTTTTTTTTGGGAGAAACGGGTGGAGGAAAGCCTTCCCCAGCTGTGTTGAAAGTTTCAAGCAGGTCTAGTGAGCCTAATGACTATTTTTGGCCCCTAGATGGCAGCAATGACTCTCTTTTGACAAGATTGGGTAGGCGTCAGCAGAAGACTTGAGGCGGGGCTAGAGTGTTGAGGGGGACAATGGCTGAAGAAGCCATAATGGCGACCGGTTTGCAAGCAGCTCACGGTCGAGCCGTTTTTTTCAAAGACGAAAAGCATCGACCAACGCTATAAAGAGCGCATTGATGACGACGATGATCATCATCGATGATGATGATGGTGACTCCGAGGTTGACGGCGAAGTTGGAAGCGTTGACGCGGCGGCTATGACGACGTCATAAAAGGTTCACGGAGCGCGGAGCACAACCGAGCACGCTCAGGCGGACGTTCAATCGGACGACGAAGAGTGCCCCGAGTCCAATGCATATTCATCGGAGGAGTGTGTACAGTCTGCTACTTGCTATTTATTCCCCGGAAATAAAGACCGTCAAGAAAGTGTAACGTCTGCACGCGAAACGGACAATGAAAGTGAAAGTAATCTGTTGTGCAAACCCTGCTCCCTCTCCTTGCACGCAGGAGAGCGTTACAAAAAGAAAAACTGTATTTGAAACATCCACATAATTATAAATAGTACCACAGTTGCACACATTTGTAAATAGTTTGCGAAATTGTTTTGTCAAATTGTTACACTGTTGAATGGAAATAAACGTATTTTGCAAACTAAAAACACTTTTTCATTGTTGGTGAAAGCGTTTTACAGAAGTAAAGCACTATTTAGGTGTTTGTGGCATCATTCATGGACAAAAAGAAGTGTAGAATTCACTAGAGTGCAACAAATAACATCGTTTCACAAAAAGCTCTTTTTCTCCGCTTTTTGTTTCAAAACAGAGCATTTCGGTGAAAGTAACCATTTTCTATTGTTGATTACTGAAGAACGGAATCAGGTAGAAACAAACTTTTTTGTTCAATCTTTCATTTGGTAGTATGTGTGTTTCCATAGTCCAAACACAACATTTTCTGTGGACCTTGAAAGATCAGTCAAAATGCTTAAATCGGCTGGCACTGGCGTCATCTCGTTTCTCAAAACGTCTGGCAGTCAAAGAGTTAATGACATTTTGTAATTTTAAGCAATGGTTAGAAACATTGTGCAAATGTTTGGGAAATTGTTTGCGAAAGACCGATGGCGACTATTTGGGACAGTATTATGAAGATTTGCAAGTGCTTGCCACTCTTATGCAACTGCTTTAGGAACCTTTGGGACTTTTTGCCATGTCCTGTCATAGCAGGCAAATCTATGGATCCAACCAAATAAAAAGATGAACAAACCTTCCCCAGCATTCAGTTTTCTGCTGTCCACTGTCGAAGATGACTTTTGATAATATGGAAATGAATTTCTGTCAGGAAGAGGCCCAACGTGCTGTCTGGCTGCTGCAGTTATTATCGTGCAACAAAAGAGACTGAAGATGAGAAAAAAAATGACCAAAAAGGAAGAAGAAAAGAAACCCTGTTTGGGTCAGAAAGTAGTTTCTGCAGAGGACAGACTACAGTAAAGTCAATATTAAAAACTGATATCTCAGTGAGCAGTGAATGCTTGCAGATGAATGGGTCGACACATATTGGAACCATAGTCACGTGGTCTCTAGAATTGGCAAATAAAAAAAGGTCCTTGACGACACGTCCTATGCCCGTTTAGAAATGCGTACAACTGAATTGATCGTTGTCATTCTTTTTTTTGGGAGAACGGGTTTTGTGTGATTCCATCTTGAAGCAATTGAGGCAAAATGAAGTGCAATACTAGATGACGTTGATAGAGAGAGTTTGGCCAACTCGGTTTCAGCAGGGTAACAAGATGGCGTCCGCATGTCATGTGACCAGTAGTTGACCAATCACAGAGGTCAACTTCTGGTCACATGACATATGGACACCATCTTGTTACCATGCTGAGTTGGCCAAACTCTGAACGGCTCTGATTCTCAATACTAGTTCGCTCTCCAGTTCCATAACAGTGTACCAGAACTCTTGACTACTATGTTGTTTAAATTTAAGGGTTTTAATATTATATATATATATATATTAGGGGTGTTGAAAAAAATCTATTCAGCAATATATCGCGATTCTCGAATCAATTCGATATGCGGCTGAATGGATTTTTAAACATCCATTTTTTTTAATGGGAATATTCAACAAAACGTCTTACTTAGGGTTAGGATTCACACATTAAGCATGGAAGAATGTTATATTAATGGAACATTAAGCCTTAATATTTTGTTTCAGTGCTGTTCAAACATGAAACAGACTGCAAACTGTTTGTTAAATGCAGTGGCTCAGTTATAAGCCTGAATTTTCAGATAAATAAATACATTTTCATACAAATCTTAAAGCGTACATGTACAAGTTTACTGATTTGTATTTTCTAAATTTGAGTAAAAAAAAAAAAGGCAATTATCAATTTATAGATTCGTATCGGGATCGCCCAACCAGTCCACATGTGCTTTGTGGACTTGGAGAAGGCGTTTGACCGTGTCCCTCGGGAAGTTCTGTGGGGGGTGCTTCGGAAGTATGGGTTACCGAGCCCCCTGATACGGGCTATTCGGTCCCTGTACGACCGATGTCAGAGTCTGGTCCGCATTGCCGGCAGTAAGTCGAATTTGTTTCCGGTGAGGGTTGGACTCCGCCAAGGTTGCCCTTTGTCACCGATTCTGTTCATAACTTTTATGGACAGAATTTCTAGGCGTAGCCGAGGCGTTGAGGGGGTCCAGTTTGGTGGCCTCAGCATTGCATCTCTGCTTTTTGCAGATGATGTGGTGCTGTTGGCTTCTTCAAGCCGTGACCTCCAGCTCTCACTGGAGCGGTTCGCAGCCGAGTGTGAAGCGGTTGGGATGAGGATCAGCACCTCCAAATCCGAGACCATGGTCCTCAGTCGGAAAAGGGTGGAGTGCCCTCTCCGGGTCGGGGAGGAGGTCCTGCCCCAAGTGGAGGAGTTCAAGTATCTTGGGGTCTTGTTCACGAGTGAAGGTAGGTTAGAGCGGGAGATCGACAGGCGGATCGGTGCAGCGTCTGCAGTGATGCGGACGCTGTATCGGTCCGTTGTGGTGAAGAAGGAGCTGAGCCAAAAGGCAAAGCTCTCGATTTACCGGTCGATCTACGTTCCTACCCTCACCTATGGTCACGAGCTGTGGGTCGTGACCGAAAGAACAAGATCCCGGATGCAAGCGGCCGAAATGAGTTTCCTCCGCAGGGTACCCGGGCTCTCCCTTAGAGATAGGGTGAGAAGCTCGGTCATCCGAGAGGGACTCAGCGTCAAGTCGCTGCTCCTCCACGTTGAGAGGAACCAGTTGAGGTGGCTCGGGCATCTGGTTCGGATGCCTCCTGGACGCCTCCCTGGGGAGGTGTTCCGGGCATGTCCTACCGGCAGGAGGCCCCGGGTACGACCCAGGACACGCTGGAGAGACTATGTCTCTCGGCTGTCCTGGGAACGCCTTGGGGTCCCGTCGGATGAGCTGGCTGAAGTGGCTGGGGAGAGGGAAGTCTGGGCTTCCCTGCTAAAGCTGCTGCCCCCGCGACCTGACCCCGGATAAGCGGAAGAAGACGGACGGACGGACGTATCGGGATTAATCGGTATCGAATCGAATTGTGATCTATGAATCGTGATACGAATTGAATCGCCAGGTACTAGGCAATTCACACCCCTAATATATACAGTATATATATATATATATATATATATATATATATATATATATATATATATATATAATGTGACAACATGTTGTTTAAATTTAAGGGTTACATTGTGCCACACTGGGGTGATGTCACGCTATCCGTGCACGTAGCTGATGCAGCTATTGGCATCCCTGCTAAACACCTGCTGAGAAACACAAGCCAGATCGGGGCGAGCTGAACTCTGCCCGCTTGCTGTAACGCATCAAATTTGAATGCAGTAATTGCACCGCACCGTGCTATAAAGGCTCCCAGCCGGCCTCACTGAACTATTATTGCAGATAAAAAAGTTGATTTGCTTATTAGTTTGGTGCCGTTTAATGCTCAAAGGGTGTTTCCGTAGCAAATCAGCCAGCCATGCATGTTTACAAAAGGATCGCATCTGTGAGAGATGCTAATATATCTCTTAAGATCACTTTCTGCTGCTTTGCGCTCTCAAGAGGAATCTGTTTTTTTGTTGTTGTTTTTTTTTTTTTTTTTTAAATGCCTGCCGTCACAAAGACTTTGTTCCACGGTCCACAGCTTTAGCACACCTACCGGCAACTCATTGATTGCTTTCCCTGGATAAAGGGCCAGCTCATGTTTTCCCTGTGTGAAATCAGTCTTCCTTGTTTGCCAGCTGTCACATATTGACCGGCCCTAAAAGTCAGATCCCATAAGACCGGGCGGGGGCCATGTCAGAATTCTAAGTTTCGTTTAACAGTCACACACGCCTATTAGTCTGGATAGATTGGCCACATGTATCTAGACGTGTGCAATGTGCTATTTTGTGACTCGGCATCGCTTGGGGTGTTCTCACACACGTTGTTCTTGTCAAAGAAATTTAGCACTAATGAGACGGGAAAAACAGGAGGGAAAACAAAGACGAGAGTGAAGATCACATGGGTTCCATTACTCTTATCAAGAGGTAATAACTAAAAGGGGAACCTCTAACAAGTATGATAGAAATGACCCTTTATGACAGGAATGATTATACTGGGGAACACAATTTTTGTTGAGTTAGTTTTGACAGCTTTTTTTAACTAGTTTGTGGGTTCGGAATCCACAAGTGAGTTCAGCTTTTTCTCTCTTACGTCAAATTTCGGAACTATAGATCCCTGTTTTCCTTTAAAAATAAAATAAAATAAAATAAAATAAAATAAAATAAAATAAAATAAAATAAAATAAAATAAAATAAAATACATGACATATATGTACTGGTTCTCTAATATTTCAATATTTAATGTAAAATGAAAGAAAAAGGCATGACTGCAATGTTTGTTTTAACATTTCAATTTTTTTTTTGTTACAAACGATATGGCTACTACCGTTTAATTCCTGCAAATATTGATAGTATTGACCTATTGGGAGCTGCACACACATCATCACATTGCCCTAATTGTGACCGGGCAAACAAGTTACCACGTACCTGTAAATGAATCCAATTGTAATCAGCTCTTCTGCTCTAATTAATTGACTGCCAGGCGTTTTCAGAAAAGGGATGCCGTGGGTGCCAGCCGATTTAAGCATTTTTGACTGATCTTTCAAGGTCCACAGAAAATTATGTGTTTGGACTATGGAAACACACATACTAACAATTGAAAGATTGGACTATCATCTTTCATCAGAAAAAAAAGTTTGTTTCTACCTTATTCCGTTTTTCAGTAATCAACAATAGAAAATGGTTAGTTTCACCTCTGTTTTGAAAAAAAACGTATTTTAACGTCTTTGGCACTCCTCCATAGGATTTTACTAAACGTTATTTAACGTTTTTGGCAGACAAAGAGTTAAAAAAAATTAAATACAAATAATTGTGCTCATAACTACAGTCTTATTACAGTTAATCATTAGCTGCAGCAAGACTGTGGTAAGAAGCAAAATTCCTTTTTTTAATTAATCTTTTAATTTAATTTAATGTATTTATTTATTAAAACCCTCGTTTAAAAAAAAAAAAAGGAGCAAAATTCCACTGAGTGAGTCAGAGGAATTTTGAGATTATTTTGGATTATTAAAGATATAATTTTGGATTATTAAGGATATGAATAAGAACCTTTCTTTGAGAACCGGTCAGCAGTGATTAGATTCCTGTAGGTTTCGTATATATTGTTTGCCGGATAATTTCAAATTTTAATTCTTCTTACTTCACAAAAAAATCATGATGTCTTTGCGATATAGTGATATAGATCATAGTTCGTAGAACGTTTATATTATCTCAGAGTTATTGCGCTGCTACTGAGGGAATCCTACTGTTTTTGTTCAGTTGAAGAAGTATAGAAAATATGAATTTCTTACAGTCAGCTGAATGTTACTTGAATCATTTTGCTGTTGAATTTATTTAATTCTTTCCATTTCGTTGCATTAAAACTGATTTTATTACCAGATATTTTAAATCATATTTATTTGAATTGACTTTTTATTCATTTTTTATTTGATTGTGTTTTCAATAGAACATGTTTCATGCATGTTTATTTAATTGGATCAGAAAAGGCGAAATATGTAAAACCTTTTCAGTATCAAACCTTTGTCATGTCTCTCGTGATTCATGGAAACGCGCCCAAAATGTCACTGAGGACCTCATAATGAATTCAGCGCTCCTTAAAAACCACATAAGTAGTGGGCGAAATGATTGTAAGACATCAAATCAAATGTCATTCCAATCTAAAGATAAAGTGTTCACTTGTCGTTTCTTTGAGTTGGTTAGTCACCGTCTCCTTGTCTATCTTTGCCCTCCTTTGTGCAGCTGCCATCCTTGATGACCCGATGGAGTGCAGCAGAGGAGAGCGTCTGGCCATCACGCTGGCCAAAGACAGCATCAACAGGAGCAGCAATCGCTCCATCACCGGGAAGCTGGAGGTGGACATCTTTGAGCTGCTCAGAGACAGTGAATATGAAATGGGAGAAACAAGTGAGTAAAGAAAGGCCTTTTTGAAAGGAGCCACCAACAATTACTTGAGCCTGATTTAAATTTCTATGGCGTCAATGAAATCTGGAGGATTTATAGCTTGATGATTTATGTGATTATGTTTTTCTGGATACTTGTTTTTACAGCAAATGTGGTTTCCCTTAAATTGTACTTTATTTCAAACATCCCTCATGCTAACATGCAGATACGCTAGCATACAATTCAAGCACTACTTGCTTTCTGAGTCGTCGATCAAAATCTGAACCTCATTGTCTGGGATGTTTTTGTGCCCAGGGTGGGGGGGGGGGGGTCTAGTGTCATGGGTGCAGCCATTTTGAAAATGCGAGTTAATTCAGTTGTTGCTCTTTCTGATTAAAAATAAAATAAAAATAACTAACAAACGGCTGAGCACAATAATTAACTGCCCCCATATGTCAAAATGGGAACTAAACCTTGATCAAGATCGGTATTCATATATATATATGTATATATATGTATATGTATATATATATATATATATATATATATATATACATACATATATATATATATATATATATACATATATATATATATATTTACATATATATATATATATATACATACATATATATACATATATATACATATATATATATATATATATATATATACATATATATACATATATATATACATATATATATAAAAAAGGAGAGCAATGATGACATGTCAAATCGAATGAACAATACTGAGCCTCTCCATAGAAAAAAATAAAATAAAGAAAATTAAAATCGGTATTCATCTGAAATGTGCCTCTTCTCATTTTTTTTTTAGCACTTAACTACAAAATTGCTCAAGTAGAGTTAGCCCAATTTCGCAGTTGTTAATTCAACATATGAGTTAATTTTAACACTGTGTCCGAGTGTATTTGGTTCTGATCAGAATTGGTGTTAAAGTAACCCTTTCCACAGTGTTAACTTTTCTGTGTAAAATTAACACAAAAATTAGTTAAAAAAAAAACACCAGCTAAAACGGCACTGTGTTAAAAAAAAATGTCACGCTATAGGTTAAATAACTCTTGAGGGAGTAAGCATGACTCCCAGCAGTGTTGATTATTTACTTTACTGTGTTAGAAAGTGACTCTCAAAGACTCTTTAAAACTGCATTGAGTTATGGAATATTAACACTGGAATCTCAAATAACTCTACTAAGTGTTAATTTTACACACTGCTATGTTAATTTTTTTTTATTTATTATTATGTGATGTAGGCTTTCAAGACATGGCGTATGACACATTTTCTATTACATTATTGGTGAAATTATGATATTCCTATATGCAGATTTTAGTAGCAGCCTATATGGGGCACTTACTTAGCCTCTAGCGACGAGCTGCTAATGCTGGCAATAGGCACTGTTTTATACAATGTAAGTGTAATTAATTATTTTTTTTCTAGTGTCCTTAATTAGCTATTGAACTTGATTTCAGGATGATATTGTGTTGATGTTAGTGGCAAGAGTTCGGAATGGCAATATAAACTTAAACTGGGCTCCAACAATCCAACATCCAGACGGGAAGACAAAGTCACGTCATCTGGCACGCCGACATGCGCTACCAAGAACAACTACAAAATAAAAGCATACATAGGCACTGATGTCAGTGTATCAACTGACTTGAGAACTTAGGATATGCAATAGAAAACTACTGACTATATTTAAAAAAAAATAATAATAATTGTTCATTCAAAATATTGTCATGTCTGTGTGATTAACGTGCAAAACAAAACAAAAATTACTCATGTGTGGAAATGATTGCTAATGTGCCACTGACCAGTCAAAAGTTTGAACACAGCTTCTCATTCATTATCACTAGAAAGTGCGTCCAGACTTTTGATTCGTGGGGTAGCTGTGTGGCAAGGTGTGGAAAAGCAATTATTGATTAAATTAATTAAATTAATGAATTCACAGTGTTCAAGGTTCATTTTCATGGATCATTAAAAATCTCCTACATTTGATTTTCCAATCATAAGGCCTTAATTAGAAAATTAATTTAGATGACACTCCGCAAAATTAACAAGGTTGCAATATTTTGTTTGCAAAAAAATATATACCAGGTAAATGTATGCTTTCACCGCTTGCTACTCACAAACTAAACTAGAACCATTTGCTTTGGTTCTTTTTGACCAAAGAAAAAACATCTTCAAAGTCTTCCCCTAAATGGAAACAAATTGAATAAAAAGTTCTTGTTCTCTACCACCTAACTAACAAATACAAGTCTTCCGCTTAACCCTTTTCTCCTCTCAACCATTATTTTTTTTAAATAGACGAGACAACGAAAATTGGTTTTCCAATACTGTATGTCGCTGCAATCACCATTCCCCCCCCCCTTTTAATGTTTTAATCTAAAAGTATCAGAAATCAATACCCATATGATTTAGAGATTGTGATTCCTGTAATCTGTGATTTCACCACATAAATATTTTCTGCTATCACTGAAAACACTAGTTCACTTGCTCCGATATTTATGTGGCTTTTTGCAAATGGTTTACACGCGGGGATTTGAAAATATTTGACATGCATGTTAACAGTGAAGCGGGTTTGGTGTGCCGGGATTGTCTGTGTACACTTGGCAAAGGTTTTGTGTGTGACAGTGTGCACAATTAGAGGGAGAAATTGGATTAGAGATGGCTGAGTGGCCGCGGTTAGATGGGAATATCGCGGACGGAGCATTACCTGATCTAAAGAGTTGGCGCATTCCCTAGTAAAATATTCCAAGAATAAATAATAAATAAATAAAATGTCACTCGTTGTTTGTCCTCTTCAGCAAGTTTCAATAGTTTGACTTCATTTTTTTGTTTCATGATACTGTACACCTCTCATTACACTCAAAAGTTAATCATGTTAAAATGTTACTTTAAAACACTCCCTGCAGTGTTCATAAATGTTTTATGATGCGTCTGGAACTTTTTTTTCTCCCCACTTTAAATTACCTTATGAGAATTTGTTTTGAACATGGAGGTCAACCAGCATCAGGGAACACATCGTGTTTGACTTTGACCGTTCCACCGCAGTGGTCGCTGCGGGATCGACATTCGGCACATGATGAGGCTCTAGATCTTTTGAGTAGGTCATGACAAGAACAAACGGTTTGAGTGCATCCGTCTATTTTTAATACATGACAAAGCCCAATTCCAGTCAAGTTGGGAGGTTGTGTGAAGCTTAAGTAAAAACAGAATACAATGATTTGTAAATCCTTTTCAACCCATATTCAATTGAACGCACTACAGACAAAATATTGTACAAACTGAGCTTTTATTTTTATTTATATTTTTTCAAGTAAAAAAATGAAAAATGTGCAAACTACTCATCACTTTTGAACTTAGAGTTGATAACACTCTGGACGGTCTTTTTCCTCTTCGGCCCCAAAACAATTTGAAATGTGGACTCCTCAGACCACAGCACATTTTTCCACTTTGCATCAGTCCAATCTGGGCGTTTTAATATGGTTTGCGCTTTACATGGTAGAATTTTATCTTGTATTTGTCGATGTAGCGACCAACTGTGTTAACTGACAACTTTTTACTGAAGTGTTCTGGAGCCCACACGGCAAAATCCATTGCACAATGATGACCGTTTTTATTTATTTATATGAGGTTATGAAGGTCATGGTCATTCAATGATCGTTTTCGGCTTTGCCACTTATGTGCCTCCGCATTCTCTGAATCTTTTGATGATGTTAAGCAAAGTAGATGATGAAATCTCTAAATTCCTTGTAATTCAGATTTTTTTTTTTTTTTAACATTTTGGTTCTTCCTGGCTTGTGAACAACTTAGTCTTTCCATGATTCTCATTTTACCCAATCATGACACTCACCTGTTTCCAGTTAATGTTTTATTTTATTTTTTTTCGAAATCAAAATGAGAAAATTTGTTTGCCCAAAACAAAACAATAATGTCCGTCAGTTTGAACATTAAATATCTTGTCGCGTTATCATAATTTAGTTGACTACGGTTTGAATTTTGAATTTTTGTTTACGTCTTACACACGATCCCAACTTTCTTAGAATTGGGGTTTTGTGTTTTTTCACAATCATTTTTCAAGCATTACTACCCACTTAACCTCGGGTGTCAAAAATACAGCCTGGGGGCCATTTGCGGCCTGCCATCCATTTATCAGCGGCCCACGGCATATACAAAATGTATACACACAACATTTGACATGGCCTGCAAGGCTAGTTTAAAAAAAAAAAAAAGGATGGAAGTGAGAACAGAGGGTGTTGAAAAATTACGTACCGCTACTTTGACTGAATTGGCTTATATACTGTAGAGCTTTTCTAAATATACATTATATACAAATAAACTATTTACATCTAAAATAATGATACAATTTCTCTTCAAAACACTGAAAATAACTGAATTTTAGAAGAAAAAATTGTTTATTCTACTTGGTGTTCTTTTTATCCTCAAGTGATTTTTTTTTTTTTTTAATGGTCATCTTAATAGCGTTTGATTTTGTTTTGATTCTCAATGTGTTGATTGGATTTGGTTGATGTTTAGTACAGGCGTGGATCTAGTCTAGTGGGATCTTGGAAATCCAAAATTTGCCTTACCACCTTTATAACAGAAAGCTATTATGTAGCAGTTTTCCCAAAACAACAAGAAATTATAATAATATATGATTGCTTGCTAGATTGATTGAGTGTTGAATACATTCAAGTCAAACGATTTCTTGCATCCGTCCATATTTCTGTATGTGGCTCTCAAATGAAAACGTTTGGACATCCCTGCACCAAACATTTAAATAGCTGATATTGAGCAATGAAAATCAATGTCAAGCAAAGAAAATCGACTTTGCCCGAAACTGACTATGAAAAGTGAGTCAAAGCAGCATTGATGCAAAAATAAAAAAAATACGGGCAGACACACACACACACCTCCTACCTGTGCCAATGGAAGTGTCTCAGCATGTTGGCTCGCAGTCCCATCACTCAGCCTCATAATGTGCCGAAGCCTTGAAAACAGGTGCAAATGTGTGTGTGGGCACGCGAGTCGAAATGTGCACATATGCACGTCTTTGCAGGCCTCACGGGTGACTGAGGGATTACTTATTAATCATTCGATTCACTGCCTTTGGATACACTACACAGGCCTGAAACATGTTCTCCTTCGCTTCTTTCACACACAAACACACACACACTCGCACACAACTAATAGTGCTGTGCACCCACCCTAGTAAGCAAAGCCATATAACACACACACACATACACACATACTACTGTCTCGCTTCATTGGCCGTAGAAGTTTAATTGGAAACC
This sequence comes from Vanacampus margaritifer, assembly GCF_051991255.1. Classification (NCBI taxonomy): domain Eukaryota; kingdom Metazoa; phylum Chordata; class Actinopteri; order Syngnathiformes; family Syngnathidae; genus Vanacampus; species Vanacampus margaritifer. Next base: position 20,535,977 of record NC_135436.1, on the reverse strand, counting down.
AGGGATTATGAACCCATAAGAAATGTCTGTCAGAGATTAAAATATATGGTCGTTTACCATAGAGAGTAAAAGTCAGAATTTTAGTATTCAAGCCCCAAAGGTAAAGCAGTTAAAACATGTCTGCAGGGTCCATGATGTTATTGTAAATAGAATGTTATCACTGCCCATTTCTGGTTTACTGTCCGTCTCAGGTATTTTTTTTTCCCAGTGTTTATCAGCCATCATATGTGTCACTTTTATATTGATATCAACTCCTTACACAAACTACAGTAGAATCTCGGAAGTCTTATCCATTTGGGTCGGTGCCTCACAAAAGTTTCCATGGGAACAAATGTATAGTCATAATCCAATCTCGGGTCAAACTGTCATCATAATCAAATATTTAAATGTTTTGAAATTGTCACTCAAGTCTGACCAGCAAATCGACTTTTGTGACAACATTTTACCCTATCAGGGACAGTGGTCACTACAGTGGACAACCATTCAAAAGTTGAGTTCTCCTATATGAATCAATCCTTAAAAATAATAATAATAAAATAGGTTATTTTTAATTCATGCTACAAGCAACATTTAAAAGCAAAATATAACATTTAAAAGAAAGAACATTTAAGAAATGTCAAAAACACGGATTTAAGACATTTAAAAGCAAAGTAAAATAATAAAAAGTATCTTATTAAGATTATTTTAAAAAATCGGGAAAGCATGTGTACTTGTGGCTAACTTCAGTTCTGTTGGCATCTTATTCCTTTTGCGTGCAGCATAACATCTAAATGCTGATGCACCATGTTTACTTTGAACTCTCTGCTCCATTAAATGAGCTGAGTATGCCGGTCTCAGAACCCTAATGGCTTTATATTATAGCATTTTTAACAATAGGAATGTTTGTAAAACAAATAAACCATACAGCCACAAGTGTCTGACTTGTCCGTGGTCCTTGAGCCGTTGTGCCTACCGGTAACTTTGATAACATAGTATGTCATCCAAAAAGCCAAAAGAAAATCAAAGATGTAATTTACCTTTAGCTTGTCTCCCCTTTTGTGTATGGCATCTCCAAAGGCCTTTTTGGTTCGAGTTTATCTTGTTCTTTTTTTGCTAATAGTAACACTTGTCTGTCTTTTTTTCTCACAGTGTGCCAAATCATGTCTAAGGGGGTGGTGGCGGTCCTCGGTCCTTCTGCCAGTCCGGCCTCCAACTCTATCATCAGTAATATCTGTGGCGAGAAAGAGGTGAGTTGATTTCCCACACAAGGCCATGCTATGCAAATGCCAATTTGTATTTGACACACAAAAAAAAAATCCTCAGTTGATGTTTTGTTGAGTGGGTCGGTACACTTCAATGGATGTTACCCACCACTAGCCTCTGCTGGGAAATTCTCATCATTATGAAAATGAACTCAAAATTGCTCTGCCCATAATTATGTGTTATTTTTACTTCCATTGCTTCTATGAGTCAATCTAATCTGACTATTTTCCAGACAAAGATTTTCACCAGCAGCACAAAAGAGGCACATTATTATGAGTCAATGAATAGAACAGATCCCTATTTTTGTCTCACCATGCGTTTTTAAAAAAAATAGTTACTTTAGATAATATTTATCTTCCTGTTGTCTATCCGGCTTAACGTCTATGTTTGCTAATTAAAGTAATTAAAAAGTCCACATTTAAAACTCAGGCATAATTTCTTTGACACCATGTAATTGAACTTGTAACCTTTTCCTCAAATTTCGTATTTGTACAATTATGTTTTTGGGCAGCACTGTTATGACGTTCAGGGTTCCAATCTCTTGCTCTGGCATTTGCATGTACACCATGGGCTTGCATGTTTTTTGGGGAAGTATTCCGACTTTTTCCCACTCTCCAAAAACCTGCATGTTACGTTGTGACATCAATTTAACCACAAAATAAAGTTGGTTCTTTGCACTTACGAATGCTTCTCTGATTCCGGGTGCTCACCAAAATTGAACATAATTATGTTTGCAATCTACGGCGGAGCAGTTGTAATGGATTGTGTGCCTACAAGTGTACCTAATGAGCTTGTAGGAAAATGCATGCTGTGTGAAATTGGCTATTTTTTTAATTTAGGTTCATTTGTCTGCCCTCATTGTTCATTTCGTTCATTCCACTTAAGCATTGATACTAACGCATGCGTGTGTGAGGTAACTGAGAATGAGCGAGTCTATAAACGCCAGTTCATGTGAGCTAAAAAAAGCATGCACATCATTCATTCATACATTTATTGACCGGCCTTTTAAAAATCCTGATATATGACTGATTATTGAGATATAAAATCAGGGCGTGATATGTAACATTTTTCTTGGCAGTGAAAGGATTTTCCCCTCCATAATTTAAGCATAACAGCATATAAATGTGTCTTCTTTCTGACGCGTCTTGCGTCAAGACAAAGAAGTTAAAAAGATTTATAAAACGCTCCATTCATAATTTAAGAGTCCAAGGCATATTATGGTGTGCAGTATGTGCACGGAGCTTTCCATGCTTGGGATTTTGGACGGTTGCAAATCAGTGAGTTAAAAAAATATATATATACAGACGCTCCCCACCTTACAAACGAGTTACGTTCCGGGCGATCGTTCGTAAGGTGAATTTGTTCGTAAATTGCTTCAGTGCTATATTTTGTATTATAATTTATGTTTAAAGCCTATATAAGTATATTGAAGGTTTATATAAGTATGTTTAAGGCTTGTACAAGTAACCTGCATTGGTTTGTACTGAAAAAAACTTTTAATAAAATGGAGAGAATACGTACAGTACTGTACTGTACTACGTATGTTAGAGAGAGAGAGCGAGAGACACACACAGTATGTACATGTACGTAATAAGATAAATAAAATGAAGTTGAACTTACTTTTGGAAGATATACTCGATGCTTAAGGAGATGATGGAGGAGGAGGAAGAGGAGGATTTTATATCATGAGAGATTCTTCGTCGTCGCTGGAATCGGCTTCAAAAGTTATTTCCTCCTTCATGGGGACCGGCGTTTCTTCCTCCTCCTCCTCGACACGTTGCTCAGCCTCCAATGAGCTCTCACAGCGCCAAGCGTCGGTATTAGCGGCGGAAAGAAGCACTACGCGCAATACAAAATCTAACTTACAGCATCTCTTTCCGAACATTTTTCGACATACTGTACGCGCAGAAATGTTCGTATGTACCGTTGTTCGTAACTCGAATGTTCGTAAGTAGGGGAGCGTCTGTATATATATATATATATATATATGTATATATATATATATATATATATATATATATACATATATATATATATATATATATATATATACATATATATACATATATATATATATCTATATATATATACATATATATATATATATATACATATATATATATACATATATATATATATATATATATATATATATATATATATATATATATATATATATATTGTATATCCGTTCACAAGATGGAGCAATATGTTAAATACAGTAGCTTATTTACTATTTAATTTTAATAGCGAGCAAAATTCATTTGTGGTGACCCACACCAGGTAAATGTTCATGTGGGAAACACTGTAGCTTGGTTAATTTCATTGGGCCAATCAATGATGTAATTGATCAATCGGTGAAATAAAGACATTTACGGCTGATCCAAAATGTTTCATAAAATTGGAAATATCGTCCGATCTGATCCAACCAATCTGATCTGTGTAAAGTTTCATGTGTCTTTTATACGGCAACGATATGTCTTAAATGCGGTTGTCATGACACGCGACATACATACGTGTACAGTATGCAGGCAGTGTTTACCCTCTGCTGTCTGTTACGTCATGTTCTCCACGCCATGTTTCAGTCTGTCAAACAAGCAAACAGACACTGACTGCCTGCTGTTCCAAGTGTCACTTGGCATTGATCGTCTGAGCTGACTGCTTTGCATCACCCGCTGTGATAATCTTCCTGTTTAAATATTGAAGATCCACAAAAAGGACTTTTTCATATTTCAACCGTGATACAAACATAGAGCTAATGTAACCTCTACAGAATTTTGCAGGTGGTAGGAGAATCGTTGTGAACTGCTGTCTCGATGCCAACATTGTATCGAGCAGGATAATGCTGCCCTGAAGAGTTGTTTAAATTAGTTTCATGTCTGAAGTTCATTGCTGGAAACGTGTGAAAATGGGAAACATGGAGTAGATAATTGGAGATATAGCCTTAAACTGTTTGTTTCATTTTTCCAGATTTTTTTTCTTTTTTTCCAGATTTTTTTTCTTTCAGTGTAGAACATGCAGTTAGCTAGCTAGCAATACCCAGACCCCCAAAATGCAGCTTTTCTTTCGATAGTCCACTGGTGTGACCACTTTAGAGTGCCACGTTGTTGGCTGTGAGTGTGCGCACGTTACGGAGAGAAGGTGGAAGGTTGAGGTAAAAAACTCAACTTAAAAAAAACATACACACGTATAGTTTTTGCGCTGGTGTGGCTGCTAAGCTTATTGTGGATAATCCGCGCAATGACCTCAGGCCTTGTATGTATTTTCGTGATTGAATGAGCAATAGAGCTGTGTGGCATAAGAAAGGTGTGTGGTATTTGATTGGCATCTGAGCAGGGCACGTTTTAAGCACAATTTAGCAGATACGCCAACAGCGCTCGAGACTCGAGGGGAGGGGCTTGATTTTTTTCCCATGATTTTGAAGCCTATTTTATGTACTTGGCAGTTTCCTTAACTCTTTGACTGCCAAAAACGTTAAATAACGTTTAGTAAAATCCTATGGAGGAGTGCCAAAGACGTTAAAATACGTTTTTTTTCAAAACAGAGGTGAAACTAACCATTTTCTATTGTTGATTACTGAAAAACGGAAGAAGGTAGAAACAAACTTTTTGTCTCCTTGCACGCAGGAGAGCGTTACAAAAAGAAAAACTGTATTTGAAACATCCACATAATTGTAAATAGTACCACAGTTGCACACATTTGTAAATAGTTTGCGAAATTGTTTTGTCAAATTGTTACACTGTTGAATGGAAATAAACGTATTTTGCAAACTAAAAACACTTTTTTATTGTTGGTGAAAGCGTTTTACAGAAGTAAAGCACTGTTTAGGTGTTTGTGGCATCATTCATGGACAAAAATAAGTGTACAATTCACTAGAGTGCATGAAATAACATCGTTTCACAAAAAGCTCTTTTTCTCCGCTTTTTGTTTCAAAACAGGGCATTTTGGTGAAAGTAACCATTTTCTATTGTTGATTACTGAAGAATGGAATGAGGTAGAAACAAACTTTTTTTTCTGATGAAAGATGAGAGTCCAATCTTTCATTTGGTAGTATGTGTGTTTCCATAGTCCAAACACATAATTTTCTGTGGACCTTGAAAGATCAGTCAAAATGCTTAAATCGGCTGGCACCCACGGCATCCCTTTTCTGAAAACGCTTGGCAGTCAAAGAGTTAATGTTCAAATTCACCATTATTGTTAACAACACCTGCAGTGTTGTCAAATTTGTGAGACATATTTCTTTCTATTTTACTTTTGAATGCGTAATTTTGTTGACAAAACAAAACTTTCTTTTATAAAAGTACGTAGAGAAGTCTTTGGATTAGCAAGCAATGTTTTAAGATATTTGGATAGCCCACCACACAGTACCACATAACCCACCTTATTCAGATGACAGCCCATAGTTTGCACAATCTAAATGCTAACTGCTGGTAGGTTTTCCCGAACTTTCCACCAAAACCCTGAATAATACCTCAAAACCAAAAAAATAATGCGCTCAGTGGTGTATTGCACTCCCCGCAGTTGAAATTATTTCCTTCCAAAAGTGAGTTCCGAAACTGTCAAACATGGGGCTCTAACTAAATGCCAGCCTGCAGTGACAAGGTCTAATCCTCCTGTCATGTGAAATTGTGTTGCCAGGTACCTCAGCCTCCCCATTTTAGCGAAGAATGCAGGCTGTCAAACAATATTTCTTTCACAGCTTCCTTGAAATTATGAACAATTTACTACCACTTCGGACTGCAGCAAGTTCAGTATCAGGGCGCCTCCACACCGACAGTTAGTTTTTCAGGCTACTGAAATTGTTTCCTAATCTTTTAAGTCATGCTGCTTCCTTTATCAATGCTTGCAACACTGTGGAAATATATGGTCAGAATCCACTCAACACAAATCACAAAAAAAAAAAAACATCTACATAACACGTCGCATGTAAGATCATTTGTCAATCAGTTTTCATGCTTCAGTTCTCCTCTCCTCTAACTGATTTAGGAGTTGAATCTTTAGGCTCTACTTTTATGCCCAGTTCAAATCGAGCACAGAGCGTGGTCTAACTGTATGCATGGCTGGAGTTTTCTTTGTTTCGGTATTTTCGTAGACACATGCAGGTAGAAACATCTTTGTGCCGTTGTTTTTATAAAGAACTACAAGAAGGTTTCCACTTGTGGACCATGTAAAGTTGGCCACTGTGAAGTGGGCACTTGGAGACCACCTTACACCCCCAGTTATGTGTCTGTACCTCAGCCATGGGGCGCTTAAAAAATACAGTATAGTAAAGATGATGATAATAACATATTCATGAATGAAATATGGCATCCACCACACAGAATCTTTCTGCGCCTCGGTCAAATGCACCAAAATCACGTTACACCACCTGCGCCGCAACTTGGACCTGCTTTCTACTGGTCTAAGGATTAGTATACTTTCTGCTCAGCATGGCACAGCGCAGTCTGCCAAATTCTCAAACTTAATAATGGCAGCACCTGCATGAAAATCAAGACGAAAATTCATTCAGTGCCATAAACTCATTTGAACTATTTCTATTAGTTTTTTTTTCTACTTTTGTTAACAATAGTAAGAAAACCTAGAATTTTTTTTAATCATACATTTAGAACAGATATAAAATTTGTGATTAATTTTGAAGTGAAGTCATGTGATTAATTACAATTAAAAAATTTAAACACCTGACTTTCCTAATTTTTAATAATCTTTTATTCTTTAAAAAAGAACAGATAAAAAAAGAAAAGATTATTAAAAATGAGGGGCATCAGGCAATTAATATTAGTAATCGTAATTAATCGCATGATTTCACTAGTTAACTCTTGTTTAATCAAAAATTGTATATGTGTTCGAAATGTACCCCAAATTTTTTTTCTAGGTTTTCATGCTCTTGTTAACAAAAGCAAAAAAAAAATGTTAATCAAATAGAAAAGGATTTTTTGACGTCTATAGCCGTCAATGGCAGCGAATGAGTTAATAATAGAACTTACTGCCTTATACTACATTGAGCTCCAAGTCTAAGGAATTAAAAAATATGACAATGTTTACTTCAGCAATTTCACATGTATTTATAACACGTGTATGTCTTTCATTTTGTTTACTAAAACTTATAACTTAAGGTTGAGCTTTAACCTAAAAAAGAAAAAAATACTGTGAGCCAAGATAACCTCTGCAAGGTGCACCAGAGGGAGAAAAAAAAAGACCTGCGTGAATGAATAAAGCATGTGTGTATTAAGAATCCATCACAGTGGAAAATTGTACTGCCTGTGTTTGGAGAGGGTAAAACCGCAACCACGATTACCTCTATACCCAGAATGTACAATAATTCAGAAAGTGCAGCAAATCAGGCTCATCCAACAGCACGGGAGCGAAAGCTGCCTTTGGGAAATAAACCGTTATTGAATATTTGATAGTCTGCAGCAGGCCTTGGTGAAAATGCTCTGCAGGAGATGAGAAGACTGGCTGGTGGCCTAATGTTGCATCCCAAATCAGATAGGCACCCTATCACTTGCCACCCCCTTCCCAAGAAGCCCTTCAAGCTGAGCAGGATAGACAGGATCATGATGTCAACTAACGTAACTAAAGGCATGACATACAGCAGTAACACAACGTATCACGTCAAATACCTGCCATCCGAAGGATGTTGATGACTATTTCTTATGTATTGCGACCCCTTCTCAAGTTTTCTCATTTTTTGCCGTTTTTTTGGGGGGGGGGAGTTTTTGATTGCCCTCTTGGGGTTCGGTTAGGGGATGCCGTTGATATTTGTCAACTGTGGGCATGTGAAGCCCTTTGAGACTATGGTGTGATTAAGGGCTATATAAATAAACTTGACTTGACTAGCAAGAAATTTGGGGCATACGATCATGTTAAAGTTCAAGAAACATTTTCTTTTCTTATTAAATGGCTACTGTAATTGGCACTTATTATAGGTCTGCACCAGGATTGGTATAGGTAACGGAAACGAAATATCTACTAACTAAAAAGCAGTCCATTTACAATTGCCATTTACCAAAATTTGAAGAAAAAAAAAATCACTAAATAAAATAAAACAATAACTAACTGAAATGTTATCTCATGTTTATTAAAAAAAAAGACAAAATCAAACTCGCTATAAATGAAGCAAAAAATGTTCTTCATTTTTGTCTTTTTGTCAATTCATATTAGTCTTAAGCTTTCAAGGTTTATTTTAAATTTATTTATTTCAGTATTGCTGTGTCAAACAGTCGTTTGGGAATTGCAGTTTTCCTCACTTAACTGCACTGAAAGCATATTGATGACTAACTACAATTTAAAATTATTATTATTATTATTGAATTATTCTATGTCTGTAAAAGTGTAAAACTGCAACGTCATACTGATATCAGGCAGCACCATTTCCCCGTATGTGTGTCTGACATCACGTGGTCTCTTTTTTTTTTTTTTTGTGTTTTTATTGCATAAATAATTGTATAATAACAATGATACAATATACTGTCATTTTTTTCAACATGGATATGGAAAATAGTTATACGTTACATAAATGTGAACCAGTATGTACAAAAATACATGTACATTAAGCATATACAAACAAATGAACCCCACTGCGTGGTCTCTTTTTTTTTTTTTTTTTTTTTACGCAATATTGTGAAAATAGCTTGACAACAATTCTATAAACACTCTCAAAATGACAACTTTTCAGAAAACATTTAAAAAATACCCAAGTACTCACAAAGAATACTTTCAGAAACTCTTATAATTGCCTTTCCCTTATTTGTATTATTTATTATTTGTAGGTCATCCACTGAATGTATATATATATATATATATATATATATATATATATATATATATATATATATATATATATATATACATATATATACATATATATACATATATATATATACATACATCAGGAACGCAAAAATATTTTCAACAATATGTTCTATGCAGCCCCCACTAGTCTAAACATGATATTCTGATTAATATTGTGTTTGTGGTATATGAGTTAATTAAGCAGCAAAATCCACCTGTATTTATCCATCTCAGGCTTTTTACCACTTGCCGTCGATTGATAATGACATCATACATTTTGGATCATTTTGGAGTACTTTTGGAGTGTACTTTTGCTACCATGGGACCGAAAAAGACCCCACAAAAGGCTAGTGTTAAGCCTAAGAAGACATTGAAGAAAATTACGGTCGAGCAGAAGAAGGAGATCATCGACAAACACGAACGAGGTGCGCGTTTGTCAGCATCAAGTGAGAGCGTCAAGACCATGTTAGCAAAGTGGAGTGATGTGCAGGATTTTGTCGAACAGTACCATTCAGAAAAGACTGTGGCTATGAGAATCATCAACATGATGAATGATAATGTGATGCCTCAGTTTCGTAAGACCTTACAACTCAGAAAGCAACAGGTGTCAATTAAGAGGTTTTTAGTCAGCAACAAGGATAAAGAGTCTCCTAAGAAGCAAAGAAGAGAAGCCACACCGGAGGACTCTCCTTCCAAACAGTAACTCCCTCCCTCCCTCCCTCCTTCCCTCCCTCCCTCCTCCTCCCACTCCATTCCATCAAGCCTTCAACTACTGTACCATCACAAAGGCAAGTTGCAAGTTTTGCAAATAAAAACACTTTATTATACAGTACAGTGTATTTATTTAATTACAATACAATAACACATTTATTATACATAAAATAAGGTATATTTTGTGTAGTTTTAAGGCTTTTTTTAGTAGAAAATTGTGTTTTATGGGGACCTGGGAACGGATTATTCTCATTTCAATGGTTTCCTATGGGAAATACTTGTTTGGAAGACGAACTTTTTGGCTCACATACTCTCTGTGGGAACCAATTAAGTTTGTGAGCCAAGGTACCACTGTAGTTGCTCAGTTCATGACCAATCATGGCTCAGCTTCAGAAAACAGGTGAGCCGTTGTTAGGTATAGTAAATAAATTGTACAATTGCAATGGACGCAAGATGAACATCCCTGGCCACAATTTGTGTACGGAAACGCATTAATTACTACAAAATAATGAGACCGGAAAATATGCACATTTACATTTCGTTACTTGGAAAATCACTGATGATTTTGTCACAGTGTTTGGCTCTTGTGAATTTCTTTCAGGTTTTTAAACAGATCCATTTCAACTGTGGAAAGCACGAGTGCATCAATGATTCATCTGGTGAAAGTGAACATAAAATGTGACAGCGGTTGTCACATTCCGCACACATCATCAGTTGTTTCGCTTTTCAAGGTGAAAGCAGGTCACCCTGAACAATATTTGCTGGGGAGATTTTGTGTGTCTGACCTGTTTCCACTGTGCACACTGCTAAGCTTAGATGCCGTGCAATCCTGTGGCGGCTTGCGTGGAACATTTGCTGCAATATTGCGTCTGACAGACTCCACTAGATGATCAGCACATCATCAACATCCGCCTATCAATCTCTATCTGCCGGTGCGGATGCAACCTCCAGCGTGGGATCGAGCCCATCTGGGCCCATCTGGGTTTCATAGTAACTAATGGAGTGGCAGCTACTGTAGAGTAGGAGGCTGACTGGGCTCACCACGCCGGTGGTTTGTTTCGATCTTTAGCAGTTAGCCATGCAGACCTCAGGGTCAGGATTTTGTGCAAGGGCAGATTTATATTGTTTAATGAGAAACATTTAGTCATGCATTAGATAAGAGTTGTGCTGCTTATCTGCAGGCTGGCAGAGTATCTGGAGTTTACGCTCCATTTTGCATGGCTCAACTTGCTTCCCCATTTTACCTTAAGAAAACGTATTATTATAAATTCATATGAAGGACCAGTGAGCATGACTGTTCCATTCTGATTTTGCTCAAAATTGATCGTGACACCAGTTAAACTCAGATTTAACTCATTCACTGCTATTGACGGCTATAGATGTCAAAAATTCATTTGAATTATTTCTATTAGTTTAGCATTTTTTCCCACTTTTGTTTACAAGAGTATGAAAATCTAGAAAAAAAATATTGTACATTTAGAACAGATATAAAATGTGTGAATAATTGTGAGTTCACTCGTGAAGTGATGCGATTAATTACGGAAAAAAATACGCCCCCAATTTTTTATAATATTTTCTTTTCTTTCTTTTAAAAGAAAATAATATTACAAATTAGGGGCGTCAAGTGATTAAATTTTTTAATCATAATTAATCGCATGACTTCACGAGATAACTCTTGATTAATCACACATTTTATATCTGTTCTAAATGTACAATAAAAAAATGTCTAGGTTTTCATATTCTTGTTAACAAAAGTAGGAAAAAATGTTAAATTTATAGAAATAGTTCAAATTAATTTTTGACGTCTATAACCTTCAATAGCAGTGAATGAGATTTATTCAGTTTTTGACAAATGTAGCAAATAATGAAAAAATTATTTGTCAGACTAATAACAATTTTTGTCTTTCTAAGCTTCCGATAAAAAAACAAACAAAAAATTCTAATGTTTTTAATAATAAATAAAATAGCACTTTAAATACACCAAAAAAAATACATAATTCGATCAATGGCATTATTAGACAAAATATAATTCAATAATATAATATCATTATTTTTCTTCAATTTAATGGACATTGTGCTGTTGCTTCTGCTGTGTGCCACTTTGTCACCTCGGGCAGTATAATCAAGACAGATGTACTGTATATGGAAGTTTCAGTTTGTCAGTAAGCAACAATAATAGTAGCCGTTCCTCGCAGATAAATAATATATATACGAATTTACAAGTATCGTGATATCAGTGTGTTGTGTGTGTGTGTGTTTGTGTGTCCGTTAAAGGGTTACAACGCCACAACACAGATGCTATTCATAAACCACTCAATGGCATTTCCCATTGTCTGTTAGCATTAAGCTAGGGGACTTTATGGCAAAATGATGTGATTGGGTATAATACACAACATAAACTGTAGTTCTCTTTGTTTTATTTTTAGTTTGCGCATATAGTGGTTGCTAATTGTGGAATGTGTTGTAGTGAAATTAGGCGAGTTTCAGTAAAGAAAAAAAAACTGATAACTTGGAGAGGCAGTTTTTTTCCCAGTTTCTTACTGTGCCCCCCTGTAAAGGGCAGCGCTTGAGCCTTGTTTTTTTCCCTCCACTTTTTTTCATTTAAGAAACTTGGGGAACTGAAAGACAACCCGCCAGCCTTCCCGTTCTGTCGCCCCCTGTTGGTCATTGTTGTTTAGTTTGCGCATATAGTGGTTGCTAATTGTGGAGTGTTTTGTAGTGAAATTAGGCGAGTTTCAGTAAAGAAAAAAAAACTGGTAACTTGGAGAGGCAGTTTTTTTCCCAGTTTCTTACTGTGCCCCCCTGTAAAGGGCAGCGCTTGAGCCTTGTTTTTTTCCCTCCACTTTTTTTCATTTAAGAAACTTGGGGAACTGAAAGACAACCCGCCAGCCTTCCCGTTCTGTCGCCCCCTGTTGGTCATTGTTGTTTAGTTTGCGCATATAGTGGTTGCTAATTGTGGAGTGTTTTGTAGTGAAATTAGGCGAGTTTCAGTAAAGAAAAAAAAACTGGTAACTTGGAGAGGCAGTTTTTTTCCCAGTTTCTTACTGTGCCCCCCTGTAAAGGGCAGCGCTTGAGCCTTGTTTTTTTTCCCTCCACTTTTTTTCATTTAAGAAACTTGGGGAACTGAAAGACAACCCGCCAGCCTTCCCGTTCTGTCGCCCCCTGTAGGTCATTGTTGTTTTCATGTTTTTTGGACAGGTTGTGACTGGGACTTTTAGGGATGAAAATAAATTTGAATATGAGAATATTTTTTCTTCTGTTGTACATTTGTTCTACTTCTGAGGCTTCCTCTCAAATAGGTTTGGCAAGAAAGTGGCCCATAAAAAGCCGATGAATGAAGTTTTTGCCTGTTTGTCAATTCAAACTGAGGTTTTGTGCATTTTTTAGGTGCTTTTCCCGAATGTTTTGCACTTGCAACCCCAGTGGCAATCTACTTGAACCCAGTTTTGTACATTGTTTTCATTTGTCATGGAAAGTTTAAATGTGAAGACTTGATTAGATCAGCTCCTTTTCTTACATTACTTGTTTTTGCAACCTAGTTTCTACTCCTGTACCATGAAATGTGCATCATCCCTGTGTCTAAGTGGAGAGAGAGTTTTTTTTGTCCTCTCTCTCTCTCTCTCTCTCTCTCTCTCTCTCTCTCTCTCTCTCTCTCGCTCTGTGACTCAAATGTGTCAGAAAGTCATGAATATTAATGTCAAGTCTGATGTTCAGTGGTTGCTCGGGGCTTGCAAAGCCATCTGCTTGGAGGAGAACAGAGAGATTACACCACTACATGGTGGATGGTGGGAGGGAGGGCACTCAGGTAGGATTTAGAGGTGAGCTTGGGGTCAGGTGGGCAGAGTTTCGAGTTGAGGGGGGGTCAGTGGTAGAGCACAAGCCCCAGAGATAAGCAATAATGAGCTTTTTGCCTTCAAACACTCACTGGCAGATAAATACAGGCACTGACAAATATGGCTCCTTTCTCTATAAGCAGCTGCAAATTGCTGTCGCTTGTGTGAATTTAGTTTTGACGCTTCGTTCTTTACTTTTTGGCCTTTTCATTTCTTCTTTTAATGATTTCAGAGGCTCTTGATCTCTTTTCATTTTCTCCCTCTGAATCTTAAACGTTCTCTTTAAGAGGACAATCAAATTCTCTTTCAAAAGTAGGATGCTTTTGTTTTAAAAGTGTGCTAAAATCCAGGGTATTTTGCAGTTATAATAATTTCCAAGAGCTCTCAGTACACATGAAAACGCATTTGTCAGCTCTCAAGCGCATCAGCGATGAAAACACAACATTGGCCGACTTGATCGTACGCGTATGAAGAGTGTGGGAGACCACATTTTACATTTGAAGTGACATAATAGAAGGAGACACCATCTATACAGAGATACTCAAAAGATTTGGAAAATCTTCACCCTTTTGTCTAAAAACACAGTACAGTAGCTCTTACTTATTGTACCTAAATCATAATCAGCTCTCTGCTGATTATGGTCATTCTACGGCAGGGCCTTTTACCAGCTAAGACTAAGCTAAACGGCTCCATGAGTTTTTTTCTTTCACATAAAAAAGATAATCATGTGTCAGAGTGTCATTTCAATACTGGTCTGTGTGTCTTTGGTCCATGCAGTCTTTACATTTCAGCCAAACTTTTCAAATCTCACCAGAATTTGTCTGCAGTTGAGATCTATTTGCTCAATTTGGACATTTTCACTTAAGGGTATACTCACTTTTGTTGCCAGAGGTATAACTATTAAAAAGGAAGTTAACCCCCCCCAAAAATGTCTTGACAATAATAAGTTCTATGCAGCCCCACTAGTGTAAATATGGTATTTTGGTTAATATTGCCATAGTCAATATGAATATGAGTTAAGCAGCAAAATCCAACAGTTTTTATCAATATCAGAAGGCGGCCATTTTGCCACTTGCTGTCGAGTGACATCAGAGTTGCTCGGATCTCAGGTAATAACCAATCACAGCTCAGCTTCAGAAAACAGTGAAGTAGAGGTTGACTTTAAAAAATATATTTTTATTTTTTTTTATGTTAGTATTTTATTTTGTATTTTATTTTGTATTTTATTTAGGGGGAGCCATTATGAACTCGCCACACGGCTCCCACCCTTCTGAACACTTGTTACACTTAATCAATTGAACTTTTAGCATGCAAAATGTAGAATAAATACCGAGCTGCTGAAATTTTCCTTCTAATAATGTTGCTGCATGTGACTCGTTATTGCGAAACATTAAGAGCAAGCTAATTACGCTGTTTGTCTATTCATAGCGCGCATCACAGCATCTTCTCAGCTTGTGTTCAGTTTATGGAGCTGTCGAAACTGATTTTCACCTGCGAGCCTTCCAGCTATTCAGCAGCTTTTTGTCACTCGATAAGTCCCAGAGCCAAGCCCGCAAATCCTCTCTGGCCAGGAGAGCATTTCCACTGCAGCTACGTTTAAATTAGAGCGTCTCCCTGCCAGACGCCGGTCAAAAGCCCGGCCGGCGCGTGGCAGCTGCTATCGTCGTGCAGCCAGCACACATATTCATCAGTCATTTGCTTCTCTGTTCCAGACCAATGCAAACCTGCTGCATGTTTTTTTTTTTTTTTTTTAAACTCTCTGGCACGGGAATTTCCAAACCATCCAGAAAGTGTACCTGCTCTCTCATGCCAAGTCAAAGGAGAGGAAGTAAATTTTTAATAGGACACTCTCATTCAGAATGCCATTGAAACTGTGTTCTGCCTGGTGGGACTAAGTGACATAAATTGGACCAGTGTCTAATTAAAAATGATTCAGCAGCAATGCCGGCTGAGAAATAATAATGTATCGTATAAGAGTCTTGAATTGTCACATTCTGAGAGAATGAATATAAAATGATATGAAGGAGAACACAATAAAAAAATGGTATTACTGAAAATGAAATACATTACATATAAGGCAGTAATTTTCACAGTGCTTTTAATGCTGGTAGTGTTTTTGAATAAAACCATTTTTGATGCAGACTTGATTTGAACATTGCGTCTTTCCCAGAAAAAGTCATGCACGATGATAAGACATGCATTTCAGACACATGTAAACACGTGCAAGTCACTTTTCTTGAACTCTTGAAAAGTAATGAACTCTTATCTCAAAATCTCAAAAATTCTGAAATGATTAAACATATTATTGATTATGTAGTTTTGACTCTCAAATGATGATAAACTATATGCTGCCACGGGGTATTATTACACCACACAGTTTCGTGCAAATGAATGACATATTTAAAAAATCATGACACAAATCTCTCATTTTTGGATTAGTTGACATGTCCTTTGGTTACGCATTTCATGCTCTGTTAGACATCATGCTGTAATGTTCTTTTCTTCTTTTCATCATAGCGTAGATGTTTTTTTCTTCTTCAGTGTTGTATCAGCTACTTGCCGGAAGCTCTGCAAACATTAACAATAAAAGATGATTATAAAGATTGAACATGTGCATCAGAATTGATGCCCCCCTAATTTCTGACATTAGTTATGCTCATAAATTTTCTGCAAGAAAACATGAGTGATCCGGCAAAACACAGTTATTTTATTTTTAGTGGCTTTTATATTAAGCTGATCTGTTTTAGAATAGCGCAATCATTCAACAAAACATTGCGATAAAGACAACCTTGAGATAATCATGTACATGTCAAAGCAAAGACAGTGATGCTTAATTTCTAGTAATGTGTCACATCCAAATATGGTCAATTAAAAAAAAAAAATCACAAATTGATGTTATTGTTTTTTTTTTTTGTTTTCTTCTTCTTCTTTTTCTGGAGAGCTCAGTATTGTTCATTCGGTAATTTTACCGATTTGAAATGTCATCATCATTGCTCTCTTTTTTTTTCTTTTCTTTTTTTTTTGGTATGTGGGTGAGAATGTGTATGTGCGTGTGAGTGTGTGTGTATTCATTAGTTCACCTAAAACCTATTAAAAAATCCCATACCGTTCACCTAAACCGAACACTTCCAGTCAGAGTCGTGAGGCCCTCAGGAGACCCGAGGAAGGACCAAAGAAAAGAAAGGAAAGTGAAATCCATGTTATTGGTTTGTCGTCATGTCGTCTGTTATTTGTAAGCATTATTAACCAACATCTTTTGAACAAATCTATTAAGTCTCTTGGACATTTGGGACTATGTGTCATAAAGCTTCCCTCATTCTGCAGGAGCTGTGTGGCGTTTTGTCAACTCATGATCAAAAGTATAACATTTAGTGAGTGAACATTGTTAGGTTCGATTCATTTGAGTAAGCCTGCCATCACCACGCTTCTGTGCAGGAGGAAATGCTCAGTCACGAATGTAAATTTGTGCAGCATTATTCCTACATATTACACCGCTTAGTCAGCTTGTGGTTTTATTTGTTGCATTCTTCATGGCTCTAAGACGTTTGAAACAGAGTTGCAACCACAGCCGGTGGCTTTTTGTGCCTATTTCCTATTTATTTCCTTCATGTGACTTTCGCTGCATATCATTATGTTATTTCTCAAGTTATTCTGTTAACACCCCCCCCACCCAAAAAAATGCAAAATCCACAAAAAGCAAAAGAAAAAACTACACATCTTCCACCAAGTGCATTAAACCTGAGAAATACAAGTAAAAGTTGTTGTACTGTATTAGTATCTATCCAACATGTTACTGAGTTCATTTTCATTTCAAAGCCCCCAAAACGCCCCCACCCCTCAAGGGAAATCTCAGCACACAGCTTTAATGTGTGACATTCCTTCTTCTGTCAATATTACAAAACCCTTTGCACTTGTTGCCCTAGTTTCCACTCATTCCTCTGCTTTCGTATTGCCATGAAATATTTCCAGTCAATTTTCTTCTCTGTCTCGATACATTTTTCCAATATCCGTTTATTACGGCATCTACACGGGCCACGGCTCGCTGAGTTTTACTTGTTGTTGTTCTCCGGCTCCTCCTGCGCCGCCTGCCTTGCTTATTTTATTATTTGCCCTCTGCAACCTGTCTCTGTCTCGCCCCTTTCCTTTCTTCTCGCACGCAATTGTAAATGATCAGCAGGTCAGGCATGCTTCAGGCAGCTTATGGAAACCGGGCCATTGTAAAGGCTGCCACTCGATGTGGCTCTCCCTAATGAGTTGCCGTCAGTCTCCAGTTCAATCTCAAGATTGAGGAAAGTATACTGTCTGTTTTGTTCTGTTTACGGTCGCCAACTAGTTGCTCTACTCTGGAATGGGGAGTCCAGACTAAAAATAAAAATAAAAATTAAAATTAAAATAAAAATAAAAATAAAAATTAAAATTAAAATTAAAATTAAAATTAAAATTAAAATTAAAATTAAAATTAAAATTAAAATTAAAATTAAAAAATAAATAAATAAATAAAAATAAAAATAAAAATAAAAATAAAAAATAAAATGGAGTGGGCAGTGTTATGTAGGTCCATTACACTTGAGTATCATCTTAGTAGGCCAAACAAATAAAATAAAACTTTACATCCAGATGATTTGACTAAATAATCCTATTACCTATTCTAATTCAAAATACAAACACAACCTGCTCGCTAATATCGCCGCGTGGCTAACCTTTTGCTGCAAAGATGTTTTTTTTGCTATGTGTGCGCTAACCAACTAGCTTGTGTCAAGCTAGCTAGCTAACTGCCAAGAGTCACCAATTGCCCCCAAGAAATGCAAGTCCATAGCACTATATTTCCAAAAACAACAGGAAACATTTATGAGTTTTATGTTCTGTATTTTTTCTCTCCCGGGGCTAAAGCGGGGCTTGACCGATGCATAGGTGCTGAGGAATATTTTTGAATATTAAATAAAATGCTAATGGCGCTTAAGTGGGGCTTACGAGGTATTCTAATGAGGCTTTAGCACCCCCTAGCCCCAGTGTAGCGTCAAAACATGAACGATATCTGGTCACTCCAAGGTTTAAGATGCATAATCACTTATTTTAATTAAATTAGATTACAGCAAGAAGCAATAGTTTTCCATTAATGCGTAGCTGTCGACACTTGTAATTGAGCATAACATACTCCATTTAACCTTTTTGTGGTGTCCAATCTAAACCATGCAACTT
The DNA here is from genome assembly GCF_051991255.1 of Vanacampus margaritifer. NCBI lineage: Eukaryota > Metazoa > Chordata > Actinopteri > Syngnathiformes > Syngnathidae > Vanacampus > Vanacampus margaritifer. The sequence continues at coordinate 20,517,201 of NC_135436.1, read as the reverse complement.
TGACAGTTGAGATAATATTAGTCAGAAATATTAATCAGGTGGGCGTGATCTGACTGGTCGCAGTGCAGCAAGACAAACTGCAGGAGTAAAAAATATTCTTAATGTATGGATTGCAAAGTCGAAGCTGTAACTTGCTTATTAATGTTTGTAAAGTTCCTGCTGAGGCAGATAATAAACTTGCTGTGATATTATGCATTCCAGTCATATGTTACAGCCCAAAGTCAAGCACAATTGATTGGAGTTCTTGCATACTCACTTTTGGTCAACAAATGTTTCCAAATGATTCCAAAAAACACACTGAATCTACCTGTCCAATAAAATGAGTCCTGTTTGCTTGTAGACAATCGAATGTGCCATCAGCATGCGGCAATTAGATTCTAGAAGGCAGCTTTAAAGACTATGCAGCTAAAGTAAAATCTAAGATTTGCTTGCATTATACATTTGAAGAGAATTGCGGAAAACACGTGCAGACTTCAAACTATGTACTACTGAATTGTTGAGACACAGCATTCAACTTTTTTTCCACCATTACGCTAATAATGCAAAGACACTAAAGAGGCTGATTGATAAAGTCCTTTTTCAAGGGTTTTGAATGAGTTCAATAAAGCAAGAATGCTGCTTGCTGTCATACATATTTACATGTGTAATTACTTGTAATAATTTATCTAAATTTTTTAACCACTGAATGTTGTGCTAATGTACATGCATATCAAACGGTGAGTGAGGGTGATTATAGCCTAATTTTTTTTTTTACTGGTATAAATTAAACCCCTTCACAGTTGAGTTTTAAATTGCAAAATTCAAATGTAAAAAAGTATTTCTTAATGGGACAGTGCTCTATTTCCTGTTAAACCAGCACTTCTTAATTATTTGAAGAAGAAAATACCCCCCCCCCCCACTAAAAAAAAACTTTCCGCCGTAACTATAAATAAAATTAGAGATACATATAAATTTGCCTTGGAAATTAATGTAAGTACACCTTTGCAGAGAAGCTAATACTAATACACACTCTCTGACAATGAGAGCAACACTGCCACCTACTGTAGTGGATGTACAATTACACCTTACTTTAGTACAGGAAAAAAAAAAAAACTATTTGAGGACTGTGTTAAAGGCAGCCCAAAGTATCAAATGAATTCTTCTCCCTGCTTCTTTTCAGTCCCATTTTGTAGTCATTGAGACCCGACTGGCTTTTCATTAATGTCATCATGACATTAATTAATCCAATAAAATACATATAGTCCCTTAGCAAAGCTAGATTGATTAAAAACAAAAACGATATAAGTAGATCTCATAACTCAACAAACGCAGCACTCCATGGTGCAAAATAGTGCAAGCAAACCCAAATAACAGCGCTGTTATAAATATTGAATAAACTAATGTACTTTTTGACCTTAAAAGCTCCTCATCATGGCCGACGTAAGCATTAGCCTTTTTTTATTTTTTTATTTTTATTATTATTATTATTGTTTTTGTAAGTGCAAAGGGACTGGTACATCTGGTTTGAAATGGAAGTGTTTACAATGAGCATACTGGTGGCCAGTGGAGATTATTGTTAAAACATGACATAAAACACATTGTATTTGTTTTAAAAAATATATATATATATTTATTGCATGCTTTTACCAGATGGTTTCATTATGTTAAAAAGTCTCAGTCTTTTGACAATCTCAGACTGAGAACACATCCAAAGACTATACTGCGGTATAATTTAATATATACGGTATGGTTTCAGTGGTGGATGATGATAATAATCTTAAGCTTAATGTATTAAATAGTAAGTTCAATTTAAATGAGTAATACTTCTTAAGAGCAAAAGTAGCGACTGCAGACTGTTCCTCACATTCAACTTTTTGCTTGGAGCTGTCGCCAGTCTCCTCAGATGTCTTTATTCAGTCACCAGGGAGATATCCATCCACCTACTCACTGAATTTTTTACACCACTCTCCAATAAGACTCCATAAGAGGTTATGGAAGAGGTTCAGTATATGCAGAAAGTGCTTTCCCGGTGTCCTCGCACAAGGTGCTGCCCTTTAAAACTGCGTTGAATGTAAAGCTGCCAATGAATAGATAGACCCTCTATGAGTTTTCACTGATCAAATCATATAGCGATACCTATATTGCAAAGAAGAGTAGCACTCGATTTAGTGTTGAGGTAGTAGATACGTCCATATGCAATTATGCCAGATGGAGTTTAGTTTATAAAAGTTAGGTTAAAACGTACACTGAGTCTCCCTGTCCAATAAAAGGAGTCATGTGTTCCATTTATGTAGGCAATTTAATGCGCCATCAGTATGAAGCAATTTTACTCTAGAAGGCAGCTATAAAATAAAAATAAAGTGATTGGAGGATCAGGCAACTACTAACATGGAACATTGGCCTTACAAAGTGTAGAAATGATTTATCTTGGCATCATTTTTTGTGTCACAAAAAAAAACTGGCGTTTAAACAGGGGGGTGTTAACTTTATATTCATGTACAACCGATTTGCCTGTCGGGAATTTTCGGGAAGTTTCTAGGTATTATTATTGATGAATATTTAACATGGAAAGCGCTTATAGAATATGTCAAATCTAAGGTGTCACAAACCGTAGCCGTGTTGCACAAGGTTAAAGAATCATTGAACAAGAATGCTTTGTTATTGGAAGAAAAGAAAAAAACACAAAACACTGTCAGTCGGACGTACATTCAAAAAGTTAGGACAAGGACAAATTATCTTTACCTGTAAAGGTCACAGTACATTTTGGCTTCATCTCCTAATTTCAACCAAAAGCTGAATATCCCTAGTATAGTTTTTGTAAGTGGTGTAAGTTTTTCCCCCCACTGTGTATTGCACAAAGTAGATCGTTAAGAAGAATGTGTTTATGAAGATTGTGCTGTTTAAATGCAAAAAAATGCAGCTGTGTTCCCTTTTTACCTGATCGCAATTAGAGAAGCACATCTGTCGACGGCAGTTGCCCCCCCCCCCTTTTTTTTCTTCTTTTTTTTTAACTTTACAGAAGCATGGAACTGCCAATGTGGAGTAAACATTTTTGACTGTGAGTACGTTTGAACATCCTACTCTCAAATACATTCAAAGATACTTGCAAGTACGTTCAAAGATACTCACAAGTACATTCAAACATATCTGCCTCAAATAAAAACCAAATATCAAAATTTATAGAAACATGGTCTACGTATAACGAATTTTTTAACCTAATTCTGGTTACTTAATTCTGTCTGTTAGCGAGAGCCACTACATCGTGATAACTTACATTGATGTTTCTGCATTTGGCAATTTATTATTATATTATATTATTAGTATGGGATTTTTTTTTAATGGGCTTTAGGTGAACTGATGAATACACACACGCTCGCACGCACGCACGCACACACACACGCACGCACATACACATACTCACCCACATACAAAAAAAAAATAAAAAAATATATATATATATATGTGTGTGTGTGTATATGTATATATATGTATATATATTTAAAAAAAAAAAATGTTTTTAATTTTTTTAATTTATTTGTTTTTTTTTAAAAAAAGGAGAGCAATGATGATGTCAAATCGAATGAACAATACTGAGCTCTCCTGGAAGACAAAAAAAAAAAAAAAACATACCGGCTAATACGTTTGTAGACTAAATCCTATACACATAATATATTTTCCCATAATGCCACGGGGTATTACTTGAGCATGTGCATTTGGCCCTAATTATACTAATGCGTCTGATAAACGAACAATTGTGAAACTCTTTTTCATTTGTGTCTTCATGACTTTATTATACTGCCCCCGGTGGCCAAGTTACACACACCGAAAGCTGTTGTAAGGAATTCATCATGATGCATCACTGCTTTATTTTTAGTCTCAGTTTCATAAAGTAAATATAGTATTTTTTTAATCTAATAAAATACAAGTTACTGTACTTTTTTTTTGGAGGGGGGCGGGGGGTTGCATGGCTGGAACAAAGTAATGCCGTTTTCATAAATTTTACTGAACACTACTGTATTTGCAAGCAACTATACGCAATTCAGAGACTCCAAGAAACGTCACCACGTGTACAACCAAGCAGCAGAGCGTTTCTAGCTAGGAGTGAAGAACCGACTCCAGGAGGAAATGAACTTTTTTTTCTCTCTGAACTGTCTGATCAATGAGATAGAGATCTCGTGGTCAATGTTCCACTTTCCTAAAAGGCACCATGGGAGCCGCAGCACACTTCATCTTTATCACTAGGCTGGTTCTTCCACGGCTACTGGGACCTGAAGCAGGCTCATTACTACCACAAATTGAGATCTCACTGCCGGGACTGACACCAAGATGAGTTGGTTGCTAGGGCGTCATTGCTACAGCCATGCTGTGCCTTTTTTTCCCCCCTCTCTTCTATTTAGATATGTTTTAGTCAGCGTTATCTGAATTTCAACAGCTGATCATATAAAATCTCTCATAAAGGGTTTTATGTGAAAGAGGTTCAGGGAGGTCTACCACATGCAAACTCTCATTCCCTGCTGCTCCCCATCAACTTAATAAGCCTCACACGTAATGGGCAGTTGCCAACAAAATGGCCATGCACTTTTTCAATTTGCTATAGATTACACTGTCAAAAAGGGGTTCCATTTCTGTCCCTCAAGGCACAATCTACACCATCAACTTAAACTGAGCCACAATAGTTAATGGTAACCAATTAGAATATTTGAATGTAAATGTACAGCACACCAATTTAATGATTTCAGACTAAATGGTTTAGATCGGTTTCTGTTATCCTACTTATTTAACTCATTCACTGCCATAAATTCATTAAAAAAAATTCTAAATGTACAATAATTTTTTTTATAGGTTTTCATACTCTTGTTAGCAAAAGTGAATTTTTTTTTAAACTAATAGAAATAGTTGAAATGAATTTGACGTTTATAGCCGTTAATGGCAGTGAATGAATAAAACATAAAATTTAAGTAAAAATTGGGGCGTCAGGCGATTAAAATTGTAATCATAATTAATCGCATGACTTCACTAGTTAACTCACAATTAATCACAAATGTTATATCTGTTCTAAACGTACAATAAAAAAAAAACTAAAAGTCTATAGCCGTCAATGGCAGTGAATGAATAAAAAATAAAATTTAATTAAAAAATTGGGGCGTCAGGCGATTAAAATTTGTAATCATAATTAATCGCATGACTTCACTAGTTAACTCACAATTAATCACAAATGTTATATCTGTTCTAAACGTACAATAAAAAAAAAAACTAAAAGTCTATAGCCGTCAATGGCAGTGAATGAATAAAAAATAAAATTTAATTAAAAAATTGGGGCGTCAGGCGATTAAAATTTGTAATCATAATTAATCGCATGACTTCACTAGTTAACTCACAATTAATCACAAATGTTATATCTGTTCTAAACGTAAACTAAAAGTTTATAGCCGTCAATGGCAGTGAATGAGTTAATGTTTAAAGATTTGTTTACGCACTGGTTCAGGTTATTTTCACTTGGAAACTATTTTCACTTGCAACAAACCTTATCTGGTGCTTCTCGTTTTTAACGGTGAAAGAGTTTTAGTGTAGATAGTGGAAACAAGTCAAACAGAAGTACTTAAAGCAACAATGTTGGACAACTGTACTGTACGTAAGCTCGCTAAACTGAAGACATTTAGGAAGTCAACAGGGTAATCAGTTTACTTGTTACCACTTTTTACTACCATGAATGACATTTTTTTCATTTGTGACAATAGAATCATGTTCAGGTCATGTTCTCATCACAAGTAGACCGATCTAGACCTCATTAGACACTGTATCAATTCTTTCCAATTAAGAGTCAAGTCCACTGACAGGTGTATTAACAAATGATTTAGTGAATAAGACAAATGGTCAAATACAAAATCAGAACACTCACAAATACTGACAATAATATGTTCAATGCAGCCCACTAGTCTAAATACTGTATTTTGGTTAATACTGTGTTTGTGGAATATGAGTTAAGCAGCAAAATCCTGCAGTTTTTATCAATATCAGAAGGCAGCCATTTTGCCACTGAGAAAATGACATTACATTTGCTCAGGTCTCAGGTAACAACCAATCACAGCTCAGCTTCAGAAAACAGGTGCGCTGTGATTTGTCATTGCCTGAGCCCTGAGCAACTGTGATGTCATATTCAGTCGACAGCAAGTGGCAAAATGGCCGCCCCCTGGGATTTTGCTTCATAACTCAAATTCACCAAATGTAATATTAATCATAATGTCATGGTTAGACTAGTGAGGTCACATATTATTGTCAAGAAACGTTGACTGCCCCTTTAGCTAACTCCAGCGCTTGATGTTGCACTTACAACATATACAACAGTATGTACAGTAAATCCATCCATTTCTATATTGTCCATTCTGTTCAGTTCAAAGGTGAACGAAAGTCGATCCCAGATGATTTTGGACAAAAGTTGGACTATACCTTGAACTGATCGGCAATTAATTGGCACTGGCAGGGCACTTATCTTGCTTCAATATAGTGCAGTTTTTTTTTATAAAAAAAAATATATATAGTGGTAGTTTATACTGTTGGGGCACTTCACTTTATTTCAATGGGGAAAATTGACTTAGGCGGAAATAGCAGCAGACCATTTGGCGACAAGCGTTTCAAGGACAGGTCCCTTTCATCATCCAAGCCTGCGTTGTGTGCTAATTGATAGCCAGGACTTTGCGACATGTGTACTGTAAACAACACCCTTCAAACATCACCGCCAAACTGTGTGAACGTTCCCGCAACCGCGCCTGACATGTTTGATGACCCATAAAAAGTGTGATGAAGAGGTTTAGCTCTCCTGCCACTTGGGGGTTCAAACCAACAGATGTACGTCCACATTACGCCTCTGCTCTCCATATGTCTGCCTCACCTACTCGCACACTACCTCTGCAGCAGGCTCCATTTGGGTTCACAGCAGACAGGTAGCAGAAAGGCTTACACACTCCACTGCATAGCAGGAAAATAACTCCAGCTCGGTAGCTTGTGATTCCCGGCCAAAGTTGAATGTACTGTTATTTGAATATGAGCAGAAATGTTCTGCTGAAAAGCAGTTATTAGCATGAGTTGAGCTGAAATAGCACTCGGTGGAGCAGAGACCTCGGCCAAGGCTGAACAATCCTCAACATGCCAGTCTGTCTGATCGCAACGCCACTTTGGCCACCTGAAGGTGCAGCTCCATCTGCTGGGTCTGGTTGGCCACCCCAATGCAAGTGGACTGTAACTGATACGCCCTATTAGGTACTGGCAGGTTTGCCGGTAGTTGTGTTCACTATTTTTTTATGAGATTTCACCGCCGCATTGTGACTGGCGTGACTACAAATCCTACTGCGCCTCCATGGTCACATTTGCCCATCCCATCCCCTATGTTGTCTCACCGGCATCCCTTTTTGTCCATGGTGGCCTAAGACTACGCTGTCATGGTAATATTGTAATCAAAACAATAGCTCTAAGACATTGTTGGTAATAATTAAGTCAGTGGACGTCACATCACTGGCTCGGCAATCTAAGGATTCCAGCTATCTTTTAGGTCATGGTAGTAAATCTGAGGGTAATGTTGTCAATAACGAATGTAAGCATATTGTAAGCACATTGTAATTGGGGCGACATGTGTTTGCCGCTGAACAAAGGTGCATCCTCTTCCCTGCTGCTAGATTGTGTTTGTTCGCTCCCGTGGGAACGTCCTCATTAAACGCCTGTCAAGCCGCGGTCTGCAGACCTGCCATTTCTTCTGTCACCCTTCAGGGAACACACACATGTACTGTATATACAAATCCGAGGTAGAATGAGCAGACTCACACACAACCTTAGCACAAATCTTCAACATTTGTACTGCATCTTCTCTGATTTGGCGATCCTTAAAGCATCACTTGAGGATAGTTGAGAAATTGTCGCCACAAATTCAAATTTGCGACAGAGGAACGTGACATCAAAATGGTCAAATGATTAATTGTATTTATAAGATTACTAAACAAGATGCCAGCCAAAGTTCAAAACAATAAGAGGATAAACTTAAAACACAGCCAAATTGTCATGAGGTTGTAATACTTCATAAATACAATGGAAACAACATTGGCTCAGTAAACATGTATTCACTGCCAAAGGATGGTCGTTTTCAGTGTTTGATACGTCTGCCAGAAAATATAAGGCAGCACAGAGAAACTTTGAAAACACAAGAACTTAAAACCATAGATTGTATATTTCTTGATATGTTTATTTTGTGACCAAATATTACATGTTACTGAACGCTGACACACAGTTGAATGTGATTGGCTGATTATCTCCAACTTTTGGTTTCGGGTTCAATTGCAATTTTTTTCCTTTTTTTTAAATTTGTATGTATGGCCTTATTATCCTTTTGTATCATGTACTTGCAAACTATTATGTAATATGTATATATTAGACACACACACCTGCATCCATCCATTTAGTGTATTGAACAAAAACACCCACACTGCACTCACTCACTACTACTGTCCGTTTTACAGCCAAACAAAATTATTTCTATGACAGATCAGCGTTCCTGCTAAGCTTTCTCTTGGAACTAAAGTACATCATGTCCTTGACACTTATGTTGTCTGTGGTCTGCACAAAAATAAATACATGTGACAGATTGGCACTGCAAATTGTCCAATTTTACACCATTGTGGGATGTCTATATTTCCCGTTTTGCAGTTTCTCTCGTCGTTCCCATATGACATTCCAGCTGAAGGTTTCACGTCTCGGCTTTCCCGCCTCTTTGACTTGTACTCTGTCTTCGTCTCCTCATCCTCCAGTCAGCTCGCTGATAAACATCTGTCTTTCAGCAGCACTCAACGCGACACTTCTTTAGAGAAAATGCCACCAGAAAGCCAAGGCTACCTTTGGGTCTTAATGTTTGAAAATAGTTGTTATTTTCTTCCCCCGCGCAATTTTCAGATGCAATTAAGCCTACTCCCGTGGCAAAAAAAATGACTCTGAGCAGATGCTCAAATAATAATATAATGCACTTCAATTTATTTTAAAACAGCAAAAGTTGAGTTTCAGATATTTGTTTTAAGAGTCACTGAAAATATGTGATCACTATTTTCAAGCAGCAAATTAAACACCTTAAAAACAGGGTGAAGGTGCAGGAAAATATTACATTCATTTACATTCATGAGATGAAAATATAACCATATATATTCACATATTCGATATTAAAAAATAAGACAAAATGGAGGCTTGAAATAAGTCAGACAAATAATGGAATGGTAGTAGGAAACAGTGGCACCTCCATTTTAATTAGAATAATTTGCCCCAGAGGTCAAAATGCCACCATTCTAAAACCTTTATTTTAAGTGTAAAAAAAAATTAAAAACAAAAAAAAATAGTTGTATTTAAACATTGTCATGCAAATTTAAGCAGAAGTAAACCAGCCTAATAGTAAGATGTTGCAAAGAATAAAACACTCGTTAAATCGTGTTGTAACTTTAATGACAAATAAGGAAGGGTAATTGTGCCATATTACTCATGCGCAGCATTTAGTTATTTTACTTAAACTTGTAATTCAGTGTAAGATAAAACATTACAGATATACTCTGCCTTTTCATTTTTAGTGACACAAGTGACAGACATGTCTCCATTTTCACCAGTCAGGATCTCACATCGACTGATGTTTGGTGCGGGGTGGGAGGGATAATAGATATTTTCTAGTGGCACATTGTCTGCTATTACATCTGTTAAAGCAGCTGATTGGGGGGTGGGGGGTGGGGGGGGGGTCGAGCATACGGCAAGGGAAGGGCACATATGCATGTATCACGCAAAATACTCACAGCCATTACCATATATTGACAGGCTAAGATGCATCCCATTGATTAAGTTTCATCAAATGTGATTAATCCGAGTTCTATAAAGGAATCCTTAGCTTGAGGAAAAAGTAACTTATTTACCATTACATGCTTCTTTGCAATACTAACGGAAGCTTTTTGCCGTCTTAAAAGCAACTCCCCTGCAGGCATGCGTGGGAAAAGATTTTCCTGTTTTTACTGTTCAGATTAATCGACCAGTACGGGTGAATTATACGAGCTGTTGGTTGCAGATAAGAAGTGTGGCAGGTGCCTCAAATGTGGTTGACAACTTGCTGTTCTTCATGCGGGACATTGATTTTCTGTCTTCGGAGCACCTCTGAGTCAAAACATCGCATGGCTGCTGTTAGGTAATCAATTCATAGTATTGCTCCGATTGATAACATGAGGGATCGATATGCTACAATAGTAGACTGAATTTATTACATCAATGCATATTAAAGTGGGATGTAAGGTGTTTCCAGAATTCATTGACTGTAGTGTGTTTTTACTTAGACTATTTTCTTGAGCTTTATATGACAACTTTACACACATTGAATCAATTAATTTTCATTTTTGAAATACTATCTTAATATGAATTGAGTATAGCTCCTTGAATGTGTAGAACTTCTGTTTCCATGCCAACGTTATATTTAGATGTGATGTGGTGCTACTTAGCCTGTGATTTGATTTAAAACCTGATTGATTACTTTCCCATCCATCCATTTTTTTATGGCATTTATCACGGGATCTGCCAGAGCCTATCCCAGCTGGTTTTGCTGACCGTGGATTGGTCGCAAGCCATTCATGATGATTGATATTTTTGAGGTAGGTCTTAACCCAGGGGTGGGCAAACTTTTTGACTTGCGGGCCACAATGGGTTTGAAATTTTGACAGAGGGGCCGGACCAGGAGCATTTGGACCTCATAGCACAGTAAAAACACACAGATAAATGTGCAACCCAATTTACTTATAGTGTGCACTTAGGACTGCGTTTTTCAAATGTGCAAAATCCACATATTTAAAACAGCTTTTCCAATAGCTTCATTTTTATTGTTTTAGCTCAACTTTTGCTGTGTTTTTATGTTTTGTAAAGTGACCTTGGGTGTTCTGAAAGGTGCATGTTTTTAAATGAAATGTATTATTATTATTATTATGATTATTATAAAATAGCCCTAATCCAGGTAGTACGTTTGCCTCAATGAATATGCGAGATGCGGCATTTACACACTATTTGGCAAAGTGGGAGGAGAAATGTAAATAGATTATAATAGCACATACACTGTGATCTGTCAAACCTGGTGACTGCATCTATTTTTAATAGATTTCAATTCAAGGCGTAACGTTAAAGATTTTTTTTCCATTGGCCCACCCATTTTTAACCCGGGCCCACAGTACGTGTGACACATGTGGCTGCATGATAGCCGCTGCTGCCTGTCACGCGCTGAGGACAAAGCGCGTACATCCAATCCATCTCTGACCACTTTTCCATCTCCGTGGGGGACGCATAGCACACGGTGTTTGTGCAGCAGCTCAAAAAGAAGCCAAAAGCCAACGAGGAAACGCTCGTAGAAGTGCACGACGCACGCCCCGGGGATGTATTCACCAATATCAACAGTCTCCTGCATGCGCGCTCCTCACCTCACCCATGACAACATGTAGAAAGACTATCTTCAGCTGTCAAAAGGATCAAAACACGCAACAGTGCCACAATGTTGACTGATAGACTGAACTCTTTGTCCCTGCTTTCTTTCAAAAAAGAATTGACCGATTCTCTGGACTATCAGGACATTATTGCTGTGTTCAACACAAAACCCTGCCGTCTCCTGCTGTAAATGTCCAAATCCAGGAAGGATTATATTTTTTGAATCAGTTATCTTGAGTTAAGCTTACTGCCATTCTCCCGTTTATTTTAATAAATTGCAAACGTTGTTATGAATGTACCCTGCGTATCTTTCTGTCCCCTTTCTGTGCGTAAACGAGCTTATCAGTGAGACCCCGACCCAGTGATCATATTTTCCGGGTGTGTAGAAGTTATATAGTCTAGTATAGTCTTTGGTATGACCCGGCCGGGAATTGAACCCAGGACCTCCCAGTCTCAGGGCGGACACTCTAACCACTCGCCCACTGAGCTGAAAAAAAAAAATAAATCAAAAAAAAAAAATTTGTTTTTCTAGCCTTATTGGATAAGTTCGGCGGGCCGGATTGAAACGCATAACGGGCCGTATTTGGCCCGCGGGCCGGGGTTTGCCCATGTCTGTCTTAACCCTATTCCTGCTATTAGGAAAAACTTACGTTACCCGTTTTTTGGGGTCCAATGGACCCCGAGTGTATTTGGCTTTGTTTTAGTGCTTTACCATGGATCTGTTTGAATAAATTGGTGTCTGCTGCTGGCGAGGAGGCATTTTGCATGGAGTTCCCCACTTAAGTTAGGAAACCTGCTCATGGTCAGCAATTTACTTAAAAACATTGTATTTGTTAAGGAAAAACACATTATTTTCATTTCCAACAAAATATCAACAAAAACTTGTTTGATTACATGCTGTGACTGTTGACCTGAGTACTCTTCATTGTCTGACACAAAATGAGTTATTATTGTATATGGTAGCATAACTGGGAAATATCTGAGATTCAATGTAGCTAAAACAAAACTGTAATCGCCTTCACACTTGACCTCTCTTTCCACAATGCCCATGATTTTGTCTTAACAATGGATGGATGTATCCATCATTTCAATAAACTTTCAGTGTGTTATGAATGCAAGATCCAATGATCACATCTTTGTCATAATTTCAAATGTTTCTGTATAGGTTTCCTTTCAATTGGTTCTTTTACTTTTTGTATCAGTGCCAACAAACATTCCTCACCCAGAGAATGCTTGATGCTGTATGATCCTATCATACAGATTTTCACAGTTAGAGCAGCATGTTCTTGTCTTTCTGTCTTGATCTTGGGGACAGAGGTAGCACCTTTCCTTTTCAGTAGGCTGCCGCCCCCTCTGTGTGTCCTCATGAGGTTTCAGATAGCCAAGTGTGCAAAGAACAACTTTAGAGTGTTTGCATAGTATTCCTAGCTTTTGGGCTCTCCTGGTTTATTCTTCAACAAGGCTTATTCCTAGCTCCTCAAGGAATTGTCTTCTCCTATATGCAAGGTGCCGTACTTGCCAGTCTACAAAGTTTGCAATCCTATACTGTGGCCTGATCGGTACCATGGACGAACCGTACCATGAACTACATGCTTTCCTTGGTTGACCTCCCTTGCTGCATAAGGCTGCTTCCTAAGACACATTCTTAGGGCATTCCTAGGTTAATTATAGTTTCAAAATCAATTTTGAAATATGGGGTCATATATATATATATATATATATATATATATATATATATATATGTGTGTGTATATATATATATGTGTGTATATATATATATATATGTATATATATATGTGTGTATATATATATATATATGTATATATATATATGTATATATATATATGTATATATATATATATATATATATATATATATATATATATATATATATATATATGTGTATATGTATATATATATATATATATATATATATAAATTTGAATTTGCTTTGAATTCATATATATATATATATATATATATATTAGGAACACAAACTGCCTGGGGTCCATTGGACCCCACAAAACAGGAATAGGGTTAAAATGCTCTTGCTTCAACCAACACCCTTTCGATTTAAATTGCAAATTTGAGCAATGAACCGAATAAAAACTCCCTCTGTTATTTCCTGAGAGTTAAGACAGCAAACTAGTTGTGAGACACAATTAATCAACATTCAATTCTAAGCAATTAACCAAATTCTTAATGACCAATCATTTATCTGCCCATCCCCAATAGGAAGTAGCGTTTTTCAATTACAAATGTATTACCAGGGCAAAATTCAACAAGTAACCAGTGGGATATAAAATGTAATAGGCCGGGGTAGATAGAGAAACAAGAGAAAAAGAGGTAGAAATCAGACAAATCCAATTGGAACAATCAAAGATACTCCCAAAGTGGCGCTCAGTTCCCCTGCGTGCTGTCCAACTATTATCCAGGTTTAAGGCTCCTTATTACCTAGGTTTGAGCGTTCCATCGGGTGCTGTCACTACTGGCTGCACCTCCATCCATCCAGACACCAAGGGACTCCATTACACAACAATGGGCAAGGATTGAAAACCAATCAAGGGAATATGGGGACGAGGAGGAAGGCAATGTATGGCTGTTGAGAAGAGCACAGACAGGCAATCTGCCGTGATGAAGAGGCTCCTTTCCCTGTTGCTCTTCTCAGACCCAGCATGTCCTCCAGTATCCCCTTCAAGCCCCACTGGGCTCCACCCTAATGCCTGGCCAGCTGACTGACCCAACACCTGCTACTCGATCTCACCCCATTTCCCAGTCAGGCCTCGCGGTCAACCTTGGGTCGTGGCTATCTGGTCACATCATCGTGTTGAGTCGGATACATATTCCATGATATTAAAAACATTAAATAGATGAAAGCTGGGTTTGAAAATTTCTGTTTTTACTTCCTGGTATGTTGCTACGTCAGTATTTCCAAATATGGGCATGCTGGCAACCGGTCATTTTGCGTTGTCTCTTTCACAGTGGCAAGGCAAGTCAAGTTTATATCTATAGCAAATTTCATACACAAGGCAACTCAATGTGCTTTACACAAGCAAAGACACAACACTTGCAAGGATCAACAAACACAACAGTTAACAACATTTAGTGCAGTGTGAAAAGGGCATTTGCACGGAGAATTCCAGATTCTGTGACCTGAGAGGCGTTTAACGTTAGTGGTTCCGCCTCACGCAACTGCAGTAGAGATTAGCCTGCGCTAGAAACACTTTAAGAACAATTGGGGTTGATCGGCTTTAATTACAGGCCGTAAGGGAATACACATATAATATTTATAATGCTACAGCAAATCAACACTGTGAGAACAAGGGTAATCAATCTGACGATTGCATGCCCGCGACTGAAGTGGACTGGAGAAGTGTATTTATTGATTCTCACCGAGGGCTTGGCTGACTTTTCTTTTCTTACCCTCCGTGTCTAATTTTTGATGATACGGGAAACACTGTACAGTTTTTCCACTAATTAATGATATCACATTCTCTGAGTACTACTAATGAAGCCAGGATTTCAGCCTGGCTTGTGGACACAATTAGCAATCACAAAATGTGCTCTATTAAAAAAAAAAAATCTCAGCAGAAAGATAAGCCTTCTTAATTTTCTCATAGCAAAGTGAATGATGCTACTTCGGTAAAAGAGTTACAAATGTTTCAGCATCACGTTAGCAGATCATTGGTGTTGATTCCCAAAAAGTACCTTGTTATAGCTATCAAGTCAGGGCTGGACTCGTGTCCGGGAACGTTATTTTTGTTGTCCTGGACTTGACTCGAATTCCCTGGCATTTGATTTGGACGTGTCTTACACTCGGCCATTGGACTCACACAATATTTTTATCGACTTGACCAAGTCCAACTATGTTTTTATTCCTGACAATTAACGTCCTCCTTGAAAAGAAACTTGAAATAAAGTTTTCAGACTATCAAAATGCACTGACATTGACATTAGCCACCCGGTAACCATAGCTACCGGGCAGCAAGCCATCTGACTGGTTAACCTGGCCGCAAGCGAAAGTCTTATTCTTTCAGTCATGTCAGGGTTAATAAAATGGTTGGTTTTACCAACCATCGAGAACTGGCGTTAGCCACAACGTCTTCAGAAAACAAAAACACATGAAGCAACCTGCAGTTTCTTTAAGAAGACAATGGACAGCGGACTCGGACTTGACTTGGAGTCGGAACTGTGTGACCCAAACTTGACTTGGACTCAATAAAGGTAAACTTGACTACAGCCCTGTAAATACTATTAGCACCTGCTACTAGATTCCTGTTATGTGCTGCTATTTTTGTCGTCCTATCATCTGAAATCAAACTGCCAAGCTGAGCCGTAGAGTCGTGTTAGAAAATGTTTTAAAACAGTGGCTGAGGAGGCGTTCAAATGAACGCTCTGTAACAAGAGCTTGTTCTTGTGGGTGGTATGAAAACAAATTTTGTGATCCATACAGACATTTTAGTATTAGTCACTCAAGTTGTGTGTTCTGAGTATGCATCTGCAACTACATAGACCCCCTGGGTTTTCTTAGATTTCCAAAACAACAACACACAATCTTTCTGTCTGATGGCATCCTCCTTTTAATGTTTTCCACCTTGCATTTTGGCAATTTTGAGCTTGTTATATCACAAGGTGTCAGAAGTGAGATGACATGAGGTCAAATTTGGGTTGCAGGAACTAACCTCAGACTTTTCTTTGAAGTGGGATAGGGAGTTGAAGTTATTCTATTCGAAAGCAAGAATTGAGGGCCCTCAAACCTCCCACACCAATGGTGTCAGACGTTTGATGGGTGGTTCCGCCGAGTCCTCAGGCTTCTCTTAGGATTGGTGTCAGAAGTGAGATAGTCAGCCATAATTTGAGGACGGTTGAAATAAAGGTTGAGGGTACCACTCCTCAGACAACCATCAGATTGTGGCAGAAATGTGATGTTGAGCATATGACCCGTTGGCCTCTCTGACAAATCGTGTCAGAAGCGGGATGGTTAGCCGGGATTCGACATGGTTCAAATCTGGGTTGAGGATGCTACCCCTCAGATATATGTCTCAGAAATGTCAGATGTGGTTTGGCTGGTTTCAAATCCAGGTTGAGGGTACTGCTCCTCAGGCTTCTGTGGAAAAAATGCTGTCAGAAGTGGAATAGTCAGCTGCTTTGAAGCTGGTTGAAATAAAGGTTGTGGGTACTACTACTTCTCAGACAACTGTCAGGTAGTGACAGAAATGTGATTATGACCATATAGCTAATCACAACCCAAAATAACCTGGCTTGGTTTTTCTTGACTTTTCAATAAGATTGTGTTAAAATTCAGGTTCCATGCAGACCTCCTTGACCAAATGGTCCATGGTAACATTTGAGTCCTCGAGTTACGACGCTCGCGACCTACATCGTTTCGATCTTTATGGCACCCGTGCCTTGTCCGCAGCACCTTCTTTTTTGTTAATTTTTCACAGTAATCATGCCATTTTTAAGGTATTTAAAATTGTGTTGTTACCTCCAGCAACGGGGTCAATTGAACAGGTCAGCTCGCCATCAGGCGGGTCACATTTCTGTGTTTAAGTTTTTCCTTAGCTCCACTTTGCCGTTCGTCAGCAAACACAAAATATTGGTTCCGGCATCTTCCGGGTGGTGTTGTTTAAAATGACTGTACAAAGTATTTTAATGCAAATATCGACTTTTTAACGGTGAAATCCGTCTTAAGTCGAAATCCGTGTTACAGACGCTCCCCACCTTACGAACGAGTTACGTTCCGGACGATCGTTCGTAAGGTGAATTTGTTCGTAAGTTGCTTCAGTGCTATATTTTGTATTATAATTTATGTTTAAAGCCTATATAAGTATATTGAAGGTTTATATAAGTATGTTTAAGGCTTGTACAAGTAACCTGCATTGGTTTGTACTGAAAAAAACTTTTAATAAAATGGAGAGAATACGTACAGTACTGTACTGTACTACGTATGTTAGAGAGAGAGAGCGAGAGACACACACACAGTATGTACATGTACGTAATAAGATAAATAAAATGAAGTTTAACTTACTTTTGGAAGATGTACTCGATGCTTAAGGAGATGATGGAGGAGGAGGAAGAGGAGGATTTTATATCATGAGAGATTCTTCGTCGTCGCTGGAATCGGCTTCAAAAGTTATTTCCTCCTTCATGGGGACCGGCGTTTTCTTCCTCCTCCTCCTCGACACGTTGCTCAGCCTCCAATGAGCTCTCACAGCGTCAATCGTCGCTATTAGCGGCGGAAAGAAGCACTACGCGCAATACAAAATCTAATTTACAGCATCTCTTTCCGAACATTTTTCGACATACTGTACGCGCAGACATGTTTGTATGTACCGTTGTTCGTAACTCGAATGTTCGTAAGTAGGGGAGCGTCTGTACATCGCTGGCATAGGAACGGAACTCCTCCGTAACGTTAGGATTTCCTGTATTTGAAAAGGGACAATGCATATTAATCAACATTTTACAAGGTAAATCTATCTGAGTTAGCTATGTTTAGCTAATTTTCAGGGCCAGTCCCTTGGGCACATATAAGAGCCAGCCTTAAATGAGAAGCATTCAAATCGCACATCAATACACAAAAATACAACATAATATTACAAAAATACATTTCCTGTACAAGTGTTAAGTGCTCACAAATCTGTCTCACTCACTGAGAGCAAATTTGGCCCGGGCATTGCAGATGTTTTTGCTGATGCATGGATAAATATAAGGGACCTAAAACGGAACCTTGAGACACTCCTACATTCCCTGTATGCAGAATAAACCTGAAGTGTCTCACATTAACACGCCGTTCTCTACCTTCCAGGTAGGACAAACATCAATTAAGCGTAAATCTTTCTACTGCCATCTTTGTCTCTGTGCAGGTACCGTACGTGAAGGTGGCTCCAGAAGACATTTTAAAAGTCCAGTTCCCGCGGTTCACCACTCTCGACCTGAGGCCAACCAACATGGATGTCAGCCTGGCCGTAGCAAGCATTCTCACCTTCTTTAACAGCACCACCGCCTGCCTCATCTGTGCACAGGCCGACTGTGAGTACAGAATAATCCCACACAGTGTACACACTTGGGGAGCTTGCACACCAACCACCCTCCCTACACCTGCCGACAAAGTGCAAACAGTGTTTTATGTGTTTTCCTTTAAGATGTGTTGACACACCAAGCTATCCCAGATGCACAACAACTGTGTTCCGGCAGCAGATGCGGCACTTTATCAAAATCTCACCCTCTGACATACTGTCTGAAGCAGCTGCTGCAATCCGCAGAGCGTGCTTGATGCCAACATCCCAAAATAAACAGTCTGCACTCCATAATCATCATCTTGAAATCCAAATTAAATATAGCTTGTCTGTGTAGTCCCTAAACACCACCTGATAAAGATCACGCTTTGACAGATGAAAGAAAGGGGAAAAAAAGAGATCAAATTTTGTATCTGAAGCCAGCATTGATCTCACCGACTCCTTGTCAAAGGCACTCGTTAGATTCCAAAGATACTAAACTGAATGACCTCAAAGAAGCCTCTCAATCCCCTTGGGGCAAATTTATTTTCACAAATAGAAAGGAAGATTAAATCATGGCCTGTTCCCACCCTCTTGTAGTCCAGCGAGCAGTAATTACAACTCCCCAGACAAAGACACCATGACCCTGAGTAGCACCAGCTAACCTTTTTTTCTTTTGTTTCACACTCAGCTTTACACTTTCAGGAAGAGAAATGCATTAGTCACATATCAAACGGCACACGGATGGAACTGAGACATGTCGAACCAACCACCTTGATCCCCTTTAGAGCCCAATTTGACTCCACTCGCCTTTCATTTCTGCTTAAGAAGTACATCTGTCACTCAAAGCATTCCAGTGACATTCATATATATTTTTTTCTTTTTTGTACGCAGTACAAATCCATGCACAAACAAATATTTCTCTAAAGGTACTGAATGTCGCTGCTGCCACCTGTTGAAACTGCACACGCCCTTCACAAACACAATGCGCGCATGGCGTCACGTCTGCAGACAGAGGATGGGAAATTCGAACCCGAATCCAATCTGAAAACTATTGGCCGGAAGCTTGTGAACGAACAGCTGAGGTGTTAATCTACTAACTAGAAGATTCTTCAGTCATAAATGGTCAAGTAAAAATTGTAAAGATATTTTTGGGGGTCAAAGTTCCATGTAGTTCTTTAAACATTTCTTGACAATAATATGTTATATGTGATCTCACTAGTGTAAACATGACATTCTGACATTTATGGAATATGAGTTAGGGGCGGCCATTTTGCCACTTGCTCTCGAGTAAAAATGACATCGCAGCTGCTCAGGTCTCATGCTGCATTCGAGGCTGATCAGAAGTTGTACTTTTCTGAGTTCGAACCAGCGCGTGTGTGTACTCGGAAATGCCACTTGCGAATTTCAGGGAAAAAAGTACCCCGACATCTGTGATGGACTACAATGTGATGTCACTCTACAATGGCAGCCAACCCCTTTGGAAACACAGACCATGAATGGTAAAACACAATTTACTCGAGTATTAGATTAGATAGCTTTCTTTATTCATAAATATTCGACATCACTCCGCGTAACACAATATACGTGACAGTATGCCGCTATCTCCCTGCATGAAATTATACGGTGAACTACTGAAATGTATGAAATGCTTTTTAGGACCAAAATTTAAAAAAATATATTTATCACTATCCGCCATTTTGGTAATGTTTACTTTCGCCTCTAACACTTTCAGGTCCGAACTGGGAAAAAACAGTTCGGATAAATCCGGCTTCTGACCATCCTCGAATGCAGCATCAAGTAACAACCAATCACAGCTTAGCTTCAGAAAATAGGTGAGCTGTGATTGGGCGTTGCCTTAGACCTGAGCAACTGTGATGTCAACTTTCGTCAACAGCAAGTGTAAAAATGGCCGCCTTCTGATACTGACAAAAACTGCTGGATTTTGCTTCTCAACTCATATTCCACTAACGCAATATTAACTAGAATACCGTTTTTCATTTAGACTAGTGGGGCTTCATAGCACTAATTATTGTCAATAATTTTGGGGGGGTTGACTTCCCCTTTAACTAAATGTCTTTATATGTTAAATCTCTACATAAAACTAATTGATCCAAATGCCTTGAGATTTCTTATCCTATAGTGTAGATCTCAGTCATTCAGAGCTTACATCCAGTTTTTTTGTGACCAGAGAGTTGATTATTGAAGCTGACAGTGTTGGCTAAAAATAATGATAACAATGCTGGCCTCTAAGGTGCCCTTAGAAGTCAGGACGTCACCTTGGGTGTGTTGGGACAAAAGAAACCAATTTTAAGCGTTATTTCCTCCCTGTGGCTGTACATTGGCGCGCTGGCCTGAAAAGTAAATGGGGGGAAAAAATAAAATAGGAGAGTGGTTCGTTGAGGATGCTGCACAGCATAAGCAAATGTAGCAATTGGGCCGAGGGAAAGAGGACAGATAACCACAAGTCTCATACATTGGCATCAAGTAGGAGATTGTCCACAAAATGGGGCATATTGATTGCATGCTCTCATGTGACCCTTTTTCATTCAGTTGAAAAGTGAGTGGCAGCATGCCTCGTTTTGGACGCAAGGTTCGCCAGAATCGTTTGGTCCCAGATCCCCCAAGCCCCGCCCTTTCCCACGTTGACTACTGCAGTCAGTCACTGGCTTGGCAGCATGCTGTCAACGGCTCGTCCACATGTTGTGGCCTCATTAATCATCCACACCACCGACAGCCTAATAGAGTGTGACCAATTCATGCATATTTTCCAACGATGGCTGAAGACACACAGGAGCGGAGGTGTAATTGTGCCCAAAGGTAGGTTGGACGCCAACACCGACATTAGACGAGCCGGGATTCTCATGATGCAATGTTTGACCGATATCCCAATGCAACAATTGTGCAGTAATGGCCGACTGTACAGTGCTACTCAAGAAGGGAAAGTACTTTTGCTGTGACAAGGACCTTTCACATCAGACAAAATATTTTAGAATTTGATAAGACATTTTGTCTATGGTGTTGAGCATGAAGGTCCATCCAAGGACATCTTATTATATGGCTGCTGGCTTAGAGCGATACACTGTAAATAATAATAATAATAATAATAATAATTATGTGAAAAAAACTAGGATTTTTTTCACTCAAAAAAAGGCTAAGTCAATTTTACAAGGAGAGTTTGTAGTACATTTTTACCAGTTCATATATATATATATATATATATATATATATATATATATATTATATATATATATATATATATAATGATAAAAAGACCTGTATGCCCAATTCTCATATGGCTTCTGGCTTAGAGCGATACACTGTAAAAACATTTTTTTTTTTTAAATAATAATAATAACTTGAAAAAAAACTAGGCTTTTTTTTTTTTACTTAAAATTCTAAGTAAATTTTACAAGGAGAGTTTTTAGTAAATTTTTTACCAGTTTATTAAAAAAAATAAATGCCACTCAATGCTTGAGGAATGAACCGAGTCATGCCACTCCTGCTGTGTGTTAGTATATTGCTGGTGTCTGATGGAATCCTTGTACTTCCAAGAGACCGTTTTTGTCTCATTTTGGACACATCAACAAAGCAGTATAGTGGCAAACAGCAAGAATATCATGGCTAATGTGCAAAACTCTCTTTTATATGCAGTCATTTTCACCCCTTTTCCACCTGTTAGCAACAGTGCGGTCAGTTTGTTAGAGTAAGAACACATGCAATTTAGCGCCCGCTAAATAGTCTCAGGCGTTTGGCGGAGGCCAAGACACACATCAGACCAACTCAAATGATTTGTGACGATCCCCACTTGCCCATTATTGGCTGCAGGTAATCACACTACATGGCTTGGTCTATCTGTGCTGCAGGAAATTTGGTGCGCTCAGTATTCGACTTACGGCTGTTGTGATGGTACGTCGTGTGATTTTTTATCTTTTTTTTTTTACTATCCTAATCCCTACATACTAACTATGCCGAATAAAATAAAGCAGTCAGACGAATATGTGCAATATGAATTTACATGTAAAATGGAACGTGTGGAGTTCCACAGGGTTCAATTCTGGGGCCTCTGCTGTTGTGGTTGTCTTAAAGTGCTGGGTTTCAGCGTCCTAACTGCACGATTTGCAATGCCAAGGTGAGCAAATCTAGTTCAGCACTGCTCGCTATCTAACAAAAATAAAGTTCAAAATCTGGCTACAAATCTAGATTCTACAATGGAATCAGACCTTAAACATCTTTTTTTTCCCCATGCACTGCTAATGGTGTGTGTAGTGCTACATAAACAAATCTCCCTGGCCCTTGTCAACCTGCGGGGTTTCCCCATGTGTCAGCGTGGGTAGATAAAAGCGTCACGAATACAGATATGGACACACACACATCTTATTATTTGCACAGATTATTGTTGTGGCCATTTGAAGAGACGTTGTAGTGCACTTTTGTAAATGGGGTGATAATGGGAGTGGCTGCTACTTAGCTCAAACAGCACATTTAAGAAGACATTTTTATTTTGTTAAAGAACAGGCCACAGGATCTAGTGGGTTCTTTTATTCAATCTTATAAAAACACCCATGCCAGTATTAGTAGTATTTACATGTTGTCTATAAATTCTGTGATATTTAGAGACATTCAGACCAACACTTTCAAGAAGAAGTTGATTAAACGAATAAATCACAAAGCAAATGTGAACGTGACATTGAATGCAAATTAATCCCACACCAGCTGCACACAATTGCCAGTAGAATTTTCAATGGATGCTTCAATTGACAAATCTTTGCACGCACTGCTTTAGGTCCACAAAATAGTCAAGAGCAACACACTGAAAATCCTCCTGTCCATTGTTCATCTAAAATCCTCCTGAGGGCAAAGTACTTCCTGTCTAGGCAGCTGTGAATGGGATGACACTTGACATGAAATCCACATTTGTAAGCTACAATCAGGGTTGGTTAGCAAGACACCTTGATGATTAAAAGAATGTAAGGGAAGGTGTAAGGTTGACTTGGGGAGCATGATTAAAGGGCTTGGTGTATATTATTGTGACTGATAATGGTAATTAACCCGCCATGGTGGTGAGAGGTGCTCCATGTTCATACATCAGTTCACTGAACACGTTTCCTTGCTGGCAAAATTATTGGATTCAGTTTATTCGGATATTTGATTTGTGGACAGATGTAAGGTTGCTTGAGTGCTTACGCCTTCCATTTAGGTTTTCTTGTCTAATCAATGATTAATGAAAATGTCGGCAGGCACATGAAGCAATGTTACTCTGTTGAGTTCGGAAGGTTATTTTACTCTATTTAGTGTGTTTTTACCCAATGCATATATTGAGTTCCTTTTGGGGGTCATTTCTTGTTTGTTAAAGTAGGAAATGGTTGTTTGAAATGTTGTCTTTATTCTGCAGTCTAAAGAGACTTACCTTGCTAAAATCACGATTTTCCTCAAGGTGAACTTTTTTTTTTTTTTTTGCAGTAAAGGAGTAACTTCTATATAATGATACAGAACTAAAGTGGTGCATAATACTGAACATGAGTGCTTGGGAGGCAATTTAGTGAATAAGAGTATAACAAGATACTGACTATTTATCATCTTTAAAGTCCGTATAAGGTAGACCACATTCAAATTCTGAGGCCCTTGCACTGCAGTCAAATTAATTGACATAGGAATGTGTATGTGATTGTTTTTCATTATTAAAAGCCAATACTGGAAAAAAATTCACACATCAATGCAAATAAATTGCAATTACTTGCAATTGCAATACTGTATTCACATTTTGCTGCATGTCATTCAGAAATGCAACAAAAAGATTAATTATGTCAGTCCTTATTTCAGTTGTGACTGACACTGACACTTTTATGTGCGATTTAAATTGAAGCATCCATGGCAATACCCTAACATAAAACAACAATGAAAGCGATTAGAATGTCAAAAGGCTCCTCAGTCACTGTCTCGTGTCTAAATAAATGATTTTCAAAATGCAGTCTGTTGCAAACAAATGAGCATATTGCGCAATGGAGACCAATCAGTGACACACAAGTGTGACTATTAAAAATTGATGATGAGAAAAAAGGTTGTGTAGTTTGCGCATTTATAAGCCTGGTGGCCTCCAATATCACAGGGCTGTCACTATTGAATATTTTTTAGAATCCACTATTCCATCAATACATAGTCTGATGAAATTTTACTTTGCATTAAAGTGTATTACAAAACCATGTCTTCCGCTGTGCAGTCATTGTTTTCCCAATTAAAAGCTTTTTGATTTCGATTAAAACATTTCATGATTGACTACAGAAAGAAAAATATCATTGAGAGGGTGAATTTGAGGATTTTGACGATTTTAAGGTAAACAATGGTTCAGTATGATTACATGATTATTAAAATAGTTGTTGATTAACTTGATAATCAATTAGTTGTTGGATAATCGATTACTTTTGACACCTAAATATCACCCTACTAAAAATCTAACTTTATTGTATCCCACTATGAATTCAGCATTCCATCCATTCATCCATTTTCAAAAGCATTGATATTCATAATAGTATAAATGGAATGCATTTGCAGCTGCATTTGTTTGTACAGAACTCAGGTGACAATTTCACTTGAATAATATTCATATCGTGTGTGTTCGCAACAGTAATTTTGAGCCTTTAAATGTCTACGAAACCATTATTGTTCTTTATTTTCTTTATTGGTGTTGCAATATGATTATTTTTGTCCGTCCGTTAAATCCTTCCCACCTTAGCTTTGGGCAAATTAAAAGCTCAGGTATGATTGTAAAATATCATCACATAATGTAAACCGACGGTAGCTCAGCTCGTGACGATGGAATAACTATTTAATTTGTCTTTAAGCTTCATTCTATTAAACACATTATGAATATTTAGGTTGGAACATTCCAAAATAAATAATTCATACGGCATTTAGGAGTAGTTACAGTAAGCAAGTTTAATTGGCACTAGAATTATGGAGTCGAAGGTGTGTTGGGAGGGGGGTGGGGGGGGGGGGTCCTCTTTAAGAGGACTGTGATTTAGAGTTTGGGGATACGGGAGGAAGCCAGAGTATTCAAACCCCAAACATCAGATAGATTGTTAAAAATGATGTTGCATAGAACTGATTTTTGACCAATAGTGTCTTGGCTTGATTGAGTCAAAATGGAGTTTAGTCACTTTTCATATTGATCAATTGATTGTTCATTACGCCCAGTCATCGACAAATCAAATTCTCAGCTTCTACAAATCTGTCAGTCTTTCACAAATGGCCAGTGATCTAACATCTGTTCTCAGTCCAGCCATGAAAGAAAGCACCTGAATGTTAGAGCTAAAAGTGTCACCGTTGCAGTGTGTCAGGTGACTGCACCTGATGGAAGTCAGAGAAATATGGTTCCCCTCTGTGGCTATTTTGGGTTAATGGCGCGGTGATTACGCTGGCACTTCAATATTTTGACATATCTCCTCTACTGTACATTTTAAAGTTCACATTGGTGGCAAAGTCATAAAAGTAGGTCTTACTATGCCCAAGGCTAAATGATGAGTCATCACAAAGGTAATGTATTATTCACCTGCACACATTGTGAATTTCATTCTCTGCGACTGTAACATTCATTAACTCTACTGTCTGCAGCCTATTGTGGCTGCATTTGCTCTCAGATTTATGTTTACAGTACATCTGTGTCATCTTGTGCTGTTATTCACATGGGTTTTTTTGTATTTTCTGGAGCTGCCACATTTATTTATTTATTTTACAACAAAAGATAGATTGTTCAAGCCTTGTAAAAAGGAGATGCAGCAAGAAAGTGTTAATGTTCTTGCACTATAATGAATTTTAAGAGCACACAGACTGTATTTCCACCATGTCCTAGTTAGTTTGAGGGTGTGTAATCTATATAAGGCAAATAAATGCTCCCCTCAAACAAGTTGGCCTTGACTTAGAGAAGTGGTTCTTGTTGGAGGTGCAATCGCCGAACCCTTTTTTGAAAATGAATTATGATTTTTTTCAAATTCAAGACTTAAGTATTGGGTTTACTGGTGAACAAAATGAACAGAGAGAGTATCTTTTTCATCGAATCTGGCTCTCTGCTTGAACTCAGAAAGCTTTGTGTTCTTGTATTTGCCATCTTCATGCAGCTTAAGGAAGTGTTCCTTTAGTTTTGCTAGATAACTAATTATGCTGGACTAGAATTGCATTGAAAATGCAGTTAGGATGCTGACGCCCATCAGTCAACCCTAAACAACCAAGATGGAACCCAGGGGCAGCAGATACAATGAAAACACCAGAAATGATTCACATTTGTGGAGTTATGAAGCAAAATCCAGCCATTGTTATCCAATGTTATAATATTAATAATATTACATTATATTAAATACTATTACATTTGTGGACTATGAGTTAACTCATTCACTCACAGCCATTATCACCGAAGCAAACCCCTTCGCTCCAGGCTGTTTTACTGGATTTTGACTGATTTTGCAAGGCTCACAGAATATTGTGTTCGATTGCTATAAAAGCATGGAACCTAAGAAAGATTAGGGTCTCTTCCTTCATCAGGCAAACAAATATTATTGTATCTGTTTCCGTTTTTGCAGCAATTATCATTAGAATATAGCAAAGTTTCATCATTATTCACAAATCTGTTTAGAACTGTGGGTAAATGACCTTTTTTCAACATGGCCCTGGTTGATCTCTTTTGCTGTGTTGCCACCTGCTGGCCGTTTTTGTAATAACTACCATTTATTTAACCGTTCTCTGCAGTTGAGAGGCTGCATCAAAGACAAAAACATATAAATACGTCTTTGGGACACTTAAAACGTTTAAAATAGAACATATTTATACATTTTTTGGGAGCAAATGAGTTAAGCAGCAAAATCCAGCAGTCCTCCTTCTGATAATGACTTTTATTTAAACTGCTAGATTTTGCTGCTTAACTCATATTCCACAAATGTAACATTAATCAGAATGTCATGTTTAGACTAGTTATGTCACATATAACATATTATTGTCAAGAAATGATTAAGGTTGACTTCCTCTTTAATGTTTCGCTGCAGTTGAGTAAATAACTATCTGCAGACATTCGGTATATCTTACCCAAAATGTTGATTACACACATCCATCAAGGTCTAACTTACAAAGTTTCACCTGCTTGTTTTTTTTTATTATGCTTTTTTATTTTGTTGAAGCAAACTGACTGCCCAAAACAAACACTAAGAAGATTATGTCACCCTAATGCGGAAAAACTCTCCTTTGAATGTGCTGCAGTCAAAACCCTGATGAGAGCGTGAACTTCCCCGTGTGTCACTATTTTTCTATACAGCCACGTCAGACACAGTTCACCGTCTGATGTCATAAAATCGACGTGAAATTGTACTTGATGTCCCCATGAGCCGCTGCGCAGGCTTGGATGCGAGGCAGGCGGACAAGGAGGCTGATTTAGTGGAAGCTATTTCAAGCTCATCAAAGATGCTCTGTGTCGTACTACAGAGGGAGCTGGAATGACAGGTTCAAGGCAGGGGGAGAGGAGGTCCCATGTCACGGGCGGCCATATACAGCAAAACAAACACTTGCGATAATATACTGCCAGGCCGACAGGGAAGGCATCGTTACTGACGCTGTTCGGCATGATGACATTAATGCGCTTTGGCAGCCAATAGGCATGATTTTGCGCGTTTATTAAACCTTTGAAATAATTACTAGTTTATGACAAGAATATGTAATGTGTTGCTGTTTTTTTGTGCGTTGAGGCGGCGAATGGAATCATTCAGTCGAACAGACTTTGCACGCTGTAGGCAACAGAAGTAAAACTGTTGTAGACGGACATATTTAAAGGAGGGTTTTGAGCTTTATGTAGCCCCGATGGATTTTACCAAGGAAATTTGAAGTGATGGAATTGGAAGTGCCAATGGAAGAGTCAAATAAACATATCACTTCTTCCTTTTTTTTTTTTTAACTCAGTCATTCGTAGCCATTTTCACTGAAGCATCCCCCTTCGCTCCCTTCGTTTTACTAGATTTTGATTTATTTTGCAAAGCCCACCGATTTATTGTGTTCTATTGCTATAAAAACATACCTGCCTAGCAAAAGAAAGATTAGAGTCTCCTCTTTCATCAGTAAAGAAAAAGTATATTTGTATCTGTTTACGTGTTGCAGCAATTAGCATTAGAATATAGCTAAGTTTCATCACTATTCGCATTCCTGGTGAAAACACTGACAAAAAGAGCTTGTTGCAACATGGCCCTGGTTATACTCTTCTGCCACCTTCTGGCTGTTTTTTGTAATAACTACCATTGCTTTAATCCACCTCCTCATGTCAGAAGCTGCATCAAAGCCTTCTACATGCGGTTGCATTAAAACAAACAAACATGTAAATATGTTTTTGGGAGTGAAGGACAAAGTTAAAAAAAAAAAACGTTTTGGGGTTTGAATGAGTTAAAAGTGTTTTTGTACAGTACAGTACGCACAATTGATTTTTAATGAAATTCTTAGCAAACAAACAAATTGAATGAGTGTTACATATACTTACTTACTTAGTTTTTCATTTGATTAGGTTGGATTTATGGTGTAGAAAATGGATGGATGGAAGAATTTACAGTAATTGTGAAATTTGTGACCCTATACTGTACTCACTGTGCTTGCTCTACATCTGTTAGTGTTTCCCGGTTTTTATTACGGTAATATGAAATATTAACATCCACACACATGAGCCCTGATAAGATGCCAAGGTAACTTTCATGCTAATTTGTCGAGGTCCATGCTCTCTAATAATCCCAGTTCAGTTTTACTTCTTCTTATATTGGAAATTAGCCAAATAACCTCTGAGGGTCTCTGCTAAATATATGGATGCCAAGTGACTTGTTAACTGCTGCCAGGAGCCTTTTGATTATGTCGGCTATGTTTTAATTAGTGCAAATCCCTCTTACCTTACTGGAATCAAAACAATGCATTACCGCAGTAATGAGAGGAAGGCAAGTTGCTCAAAGGCTTTTTGCGTGTGAGACAGCAGTCAGAGTGCTTTAAGCGAATCACGTTTTTGTTCTGCATGTGGAAATTGCTTCTTTTTTTCATTTTTTTTTTTACATACCATTCGGACAATCGAGTGACTTGTAAGGTCGTCGCCATGTCATTAATAGTTTCTACGCACCCCTCTGACTCTTCTACAGCTCTTTTTTTTTCTTCAATTTTTTAGGTTATCCGTGTTAAGCCAACTCAAGTCTCATTTTGAGTCTTCACTTCATTAAAAGTAATCCACTGTGTGTGTTTGTGTGTGCGCGTCTCAGGCTTATTGAACCTGGAGCAGCTCCTCAGGCAGTTCCTCATCTCCAAGGAGACCCTTTCAGTGCGCATGCTTGACGACAGCCAGGACCCGACCCCGCTCCTGAAGGAGATACGAGACGACAAGACCGCCACCATCATCGTCGACGCCAACGCCACCATGTCCCATATCATTCTGGAACGGGTGAGTGTTGCAGGCGCGATAGAAATATGACGAGAATCCCAGAGGACTGAGAAATGCTGAAGGCGAGAAATGTTCAAGGATAAAAGTAATTCAATATGTAAAGATATATTTTTTTTTTTAACTTGAAAAAATAGTTGGTTCTGCTTCAATTTTGATTTGTTGAGATATATATTATAGTTCCCACAGGAGAGAGCGAAGAAAATACAGAAAGAGTCAAATGTTTTTTCTCTGCCATAATCCATTTGCTGTCTTGAATCACAAGGAAGATAAATTGTTGCACTTTGGGCTGAGGGCACATCTTTAAAAAGCACAGCATCATCAGTCTACAGTCGTCCAAAAATAAAGGCAGCACAATTGAGGCTCTGCCGTAAAGAATAACTATAAAAAAAAAATTGAGGCTTTTTCACACACAAAAAATATTGAAGACAGCATAACATTTTTCCAACCCATGTTTCATCATCCACCACAAATTAAATGATACATGATACATGTCAAGTGATTATAAAGCCTACTATTCATTCCCATTAAGATGCAATACTTGTGAGGCCCAATTTTTTTTTTAAATAGTTTTCCCACTGATTTTAATGCAAGCGGTACAACAAAAGCTTGTAGTTATAGTCAAATCCAGTGGAGTGAAAAAGGTGAGTCAGTTATGCTGCTGAGGTTGTTTTGTTTTTTTTGTAGCAGAAAATCACATATGACAACTACATCTTTGTTTTTTTTCTCGACACAGACGAAATGTAGCTCTGCTTCTGCAATGACGTGCTCTGTTTACACTCACAAAAACAAGATCAAGCCAAGGCTTGCGCAAGCCGTAATGAGATCGCTGTATGCAGAGTATGAAACGATCAAAACTGTACTCATTAGAATGACTTAAGATATGCAAATCTCTGATCATGAAGGCTTGATTTACACTGCCCGTCTATGGTAGCTCGTCATTTATGATTTACTGCCGGCGTCTGTACCAGATGTGATCGGGGTCGCATACCGATGACGTCACGCTACAGGATCGGATGGAAGATATCCGTTCAATTCAATAGTCAATAAAGTTATATGTTGTTATATAACAAAATGTATGGACTGAAATTGTAAAAATGTAAATAATAATAATAATTTAAAAGCAGGATACTTTGAGATTGAAGAAATAATCAAATAGATATTTTTTTCCTTCACTCACTCACACAAACATGGTCTCCCGGGGCGGGGAAGTGAACCCACGCCAATCTGCATTGTAAGCAACAAGTGACGGTTCCACTCCGCCACCTGGAGTCCAGTATTCAAATAGATTGAAGCGCCATTGCACCTGCCGATGACGTCAGCACAGCGGGGCTAACGAAATGCGCGATTGTTTTCTTTTTTTTTTTAGCTGGTCACAAATCACAATACATCACAAAAACAGTCCTAATGATAATAGGAGCACGGGATTTTTTAATAGGTTGTAGGTGAACTAATGAATACACACTCACACGCACATACACATACAAAAAAATAATAATACATTTAAAAAAGAAAAAAAAAAAAAAAATTGATTTAAAAAAAATAAAAAATAAAAAGAGAGCAATGATGATGACATGTCAAATCGGTAAAATTACCGAATGAACAATACTGAGCTCTCCAGAAAAAAAAAAAAAAAGATAATAGGAGTACATTAGCAATCTAAACTGACAATATTTGTCGCATCTCAGGCAATTAATTTGTATATTTATCATTTATTCAATCTATTTTATTATTTATTCAATATATCTCGTTTTTATATTCTTAGGTTTATTTACGTTTTGACAATTTCAGTCCATACTTTTTGTTATTTAAATGACATCTTTCAAATTTTCTTTCCAATGTTTGACGTCAACTGGATAATTTCCAGCCAATCCTGTAGCGTGACCTGTTGGTTAGGCGACCCCGATACCATCTGGCAGCCCGATCACATCTGGTACCGACACTAAAATTGAAGTTTGTGACTGTCCTTTCAATATCTGTGTGTTCCATTGTCCTTAAACCGCCATGCAGAGACAAATTGTCCTACTTAGGATGTAAACTCCTCTATTTTCTAATGAGTAAAAACAACTTTGCGAATCTCAGTCCACTCGAAGAACAACCTTAGAATAGTTCATAAGTATTGCCGTGATATGCAAACCCATAAAGCCCATTGTGTTAGGGAAGAACATTTTTATGGCGCCATTAGCAAGCACGACACTTTGTCTCCAACAGAACAATATGATCCTCATGTGCTTTCTCCTCTCCAGCACATGCTGATAATTAACCTTTCAGTACATTATTAACATCTCGGACACTTAAAATGATGATGCTTCACCTGATTGGCGATTAATGTCTGTAAGAGGCTCGATGGCATTGATAGTAGGATCTGGGGAAGCGAGGATGTTCGGCAGCGTAATTAATACACACCTCATTATTTCTGCGAGACAATAGATGGATGGATGGCCAAATTGAAGGTGACGTCAAATGGATGCGTAATGGAGTTGAGAGAGGCGGCATTTCCTTCTATTCTTATTTGCTCTAACCCCCCTGCTGTCGTCTTCTCCTCAATCAAGCATTCAGGCTGCTATCAGCGGTCATTTGGTCACCATAGCAACCCTGACAACCCCCCGGGCTGAAGAGTCGTGGGAGCCCACAGTGGGACCTGTTGCTTTGTAACCCTTTCTCTCCACCTTCTCTCTCATTATCATCCATTCACATCCGCTACAAGTCTTGGTAGACATGGCCAAGATATTTAGACATGATTGTAAAAATGGGAGCGAGGAATCAGAACATTCATTGTCAAGAATGGGGGAAAAAACAATTTAAGTTGGTATGATGAGGGTCTATAGGTAAAATTTGTTTATATCTGTAAATAATGTAATTTCAGTGTTACACATGCAACAATGTTTTTTTTTTCCATTCTCCTATATGTTGCCATTATAATCCCGGCGACCACGGCAATCACAGTTGACAGAGGGTGGGTCAAACGTGATTCCCGTGGATGTCGGGACATATTTTGGGGTGGGAGTGGGGGGTTTCAATGCGTGACCGTAGTGGCTGGGCAATCTTGCACAAATTGAATATCACAATTTTTTTTTTTTATAAAATCACAATTTTTTTTTTTTTATAAAATCACAATTTTTTTTTTTTATAAAATCACAATGTCCTTTTTTATCACTATTTTTAAGATATAAGAAATTACATTTGAGTAGTATTGAATAAATACTAGGCTAGTAAGGCTACACTTATTAGCTTGTGAAAATGAACACTGTAATGATAAATACCTTTTGTAAAGAAAAATATTAATTATAAAGCAGCAAAACAATAACAAAAGTCACAGTTCTGTTTTCAAGTAGTGTATTCAAAATAGCGAATGTCCTAAAGTGCACACAACTTGGCTGTTATAAAGTCATGGTAAAAAAAAAAAAAAAAGAGAGAGAGAAGAGAGGAGTATGTAAACACAAAGTTAAAACAAACTGCTATGTAAATATTCATAAAAAAGGTCAATATTGTAACAAGTTAACAAACCTTGTGAGTGGATCGCGGGTTATGTAGTTTTCGATGGTCTGAATGGGCCTTGAATGCAACACAAATTATTTTTATTTATTTTCTGCTAAGCTACGCACATTTGCATGTTGTTTTCTGGCATGGACAGGTAACTTTTGCAAATATGCATTAAGCTGTTAGTTTGCACGGTACTTGACCTGTTTGGCTGTCAAATAGGGGCAGTCAGTGGCAGAAAATGAGCTGGCACTGACAGTCAAATTGTACTGAAATGCTTGCGTGAGCCCTGCATTTCGTCACACGATCTAATATCGTCATATTGCCCACCCCTGCGTGACCGGCACGAGGTAAATGGCACAGCCAGCTTCAAATAGCTGGCAGGCCGAGCGCCAAAAAATGGAAAATGGTGGGCTCATGGACTTATTTACAACTGTTGAACTGCCCACCAAGATAGATTTAGCGTTAGCTAAAGTAATAACTCAACGAGATTAACTAGCAGTAAGATTTGTTTTAATTGATTCTTGGTGAAAATTCTGTGAAAATGTAGTGTCTTCGTTTTGAATTTTTGAAAATCTGATCACCCTAATACAAGCAGAAATGTATTATAGCGACACCAAGAATAAATCTTTTTTTTTTCATGTCATTCATCATATTTTGGATAGCTCTTCATTAATAACGCTAACATCGTGTTGCATAATTAGCAAGATAACTAGCTAGCAAGCTAGCAACAGGCGGAAGAGAAAAGAAGACTAAATAAAAGCAACAACAAAAATTATTTCCTCAAAGCTTTCAGGAGGCGTGTGGCAAAAAAACAAAGTAATTATTTTAGATGCAGATTTGGGACATGGATTGAGAATTTCTTTGCCTACCCTTTGGCATAGTGAAATCTAGCTAGCGTACACTGCCGCTACATACAGAGCTAACGGATGTACGAGTACTGAATTCCATCCCAGTTGATTAACATCGAAACAATTTGTCCTAATGGTGGAATCTGTTCTCTGCAGACAAGTTCTTCTTACTGTACATCTTGGTGCACGCTTATCTACCCATCCAGCGTCTTTCTCCCTTTTCATGCATTTGTGTCACACTGTCTGTCTTTGTGCATGTCAAGAGACATCATGTAGACGAGAGTGTTGAAAAGCCGACAATCCCGGCTCTCAAGTGGGGAGCAAAACATATCAAAGCTTCACACCGACCTTTTTTTTCCAGATGATGATAAGAGCGGCCATCTTGTCCAAAGGGATCCCGACTTGTCTTGTGTACATACTACAACCAAGCCTCATCGGACAAAAAAGGTCCATGCAGCCTCTGTGAGCTTTTAGCATTCAGAGCGATTTAGGTCAGTTGTGTTAAGCGTGCTGAATGTAATCTCATTCGGTCAGAGAACCGTTGCAAAGACCTCAAGTAGTAAAGATAGTCGGCTCGCTATAAGAGGCGGTTAGCGGTGTGTATTCCTTTAGCTTTATTTTCTTTATTTTGTGCAACATCTGTTACGTATTTATTTGTTGTTGTTTTTTTGAGAGAGAGCTCAGTATTGTTCATTCGGTAATTTTAACCGATTCGACATGTCATCATCATTGCTCTCTCTCTTTTTTTTTGTTTTTGTATTTGTGTGAGAATGTGTGTGTGCATGCGTGTGAGTGTGTACTCATTAATTCGCCTAAAACCTATTAAAAATTCCATACCGTTCACCTAAACTGAATACTTCAGAATCCAGCTGGAGTTGTGAGGTTGTCAGGAGACCCGAGGAAGGATCAAAGAAAAGAAAGGAAAGTGAAATCTACCCACCGGGTTACCAAGCAGAGTCTTTCACCAACCCCAGAAAGTCTGTGCAACGTCTGTTAAACACCTAAAGGAGACTTGCTTAATTCAAGTTTTGCCTTAAATGTTTCTTCAATAATGTAATGTGAACTTCTTCCGTTTTATTATTGATGCTCCTACTAAATATTCAATATGAATATTCAAAGACTTCTGCTTCCTCCAAACTAGGAATTGGACTGAATTTACATGACAACAAAGGAGATTATAATTAATTTAATTTAATTAATTTTTTTATTTGGAAGGGGAGAATCTGAATGCTGCTCCGAGGAGTTGAGCCATAGTGTGGAAGTAGATCAGTGGGTTTGAACCCTGTTGGAGGTATTGAAACCCACCTGTGGTACATTCACCAAACCCTTCTTTATTGAACAATAATGAAGAAATCACACGACCTACCATCACAAGCCACAAGTCGACTACTTAGCAAATTCCCTGCAGCACACATAGACCAAATATTGTGCGATCCCCTGCTACCAATACTCGAAAAACAGCTGGGTCAAAAGTAAGCCAATTATGGATCAAAAATGGACCGATTTACTTTCTTGGTTGTTTTATGCCGAAAGACCCATTTCTTGATTCAAAGTTGGGTCAAATTGACCCAAGTAGAGGATCGGTCCATTTTTGACCCATAGTTGGGTTATTTTTGACCCAACTGTTTTTAGAGTGAATGATGGCCAAGCAGGGCGCATCATCGTGAATTATTTGAGTTGGGTGTGTGTCTTGACCTCGGCAGAACTCATGAGATTGACGCACTGAACCCCTGGGGTTCGATCAAACCCAGGTTAAGAAGCACTGCTTTAGATAGCATATAGTGGAGATTGATTCAACAGTACCTTTGCTAGTTACACCCAAGTAATGCGCTCAATTGTGCCTCATTTACTTTGTGACATGACTAATCAGCAATCAGTTCCACACAGTCAACCAAATGCTTAACAATCAATTATTCGATTAATCGTTTTTAAGGGACAATTACGCTCTGAATGATCTGTTGTACTTTATACAGCAAACGTAGGACAAAATTAACAGCACATGTTCTGGTTGCAAGCCGAGTAGTGCACTCTATTTAGTTTTAATTGCTTCAAGAAACGATTACAGTAATCAATAAGAATTGATTATTTAATTACTATGCCCACTCCAAACAAATACTCTGATGGCAATTTAGTCCGAGTGAAAGTTTTTCAAGGTCATGGTTGCCAGTTGTGGAAAACACTGACCCGATCATGGTGCGTACTGTGTGCCAATACCTATTTTTGATAATGACAGCAATTCTGAAAAGTTCACCATCTCCTTCACGGTCGCACACTGCTGTGACTTTGATTTAATCAAATTGTCAGACACTTGCACGAGCAGCATACTAATTCACCTCAGAAATTTAATTGCTCCCGCCAGTGCCGCAGTCAGATAAATGTCTGTTCTCATCAAAAGTGGGATTTGATCAGTGTGCCGCCGAGTGTAGCGTGAGTTCACTGACCTCTGACCCCTTCATATATTTGTCTCAACAGCTTCCGTTCAGACTCCAAACATAGAATTTCTGCTTATTTTCATTTCTCTTAACACGTACTTATGTTTTTCCCTCTCCGCTCCTCGTCTTTCTTTTGTGCGCAGGCGTCCGAGCTGGGAATGCTGTCAGTCTACTACACGTACATTTTCACCTCTCTGGTAAGCAAGACCATCTTTGCTTTTAGATACATCAAATGTATTCCTTAAAAGTTGTATGCCTCTGATGTTGCGCAATCCTGAAAAATATGCTGAAAAG
Organism: Vanacampus margaritifer; assembly: GCF_051991255.1. Taxonomy (NCBI): domain Eukaryota; kingdom Metazoa; phylum Chordata; class Actinopteri; order Syngnathiformes; family Syngnathidae; genus Vanacampus; species Vanacampus margaritifer. The sequence goes on along the minus strand of NC_135436.1, from coordinate 20,480,267 downwards.
CCCACCTGCTTCCAAGATTCCGCTTCTGCTGAATAGATGACGAATACTGTGCACCCGCAACAGAGTCGATTTTTGTTATTCCTCGTTCACGTCAATAATTGGATGGATGGAGGATGTTTGCGGTTTGACACCATGGCCTCATTATGCAAAGTCTAATTTCATTTGGTTGAAAATAAGAAATATGCTGAGTGTTGCTTTCCTCAATTGTTTCCAGGCCTTCCTCGCCTCGTTTGCAGTCGGTTGCAGCATATCTTGACTTTCCACAAAACTTTGTGGTGTTTTTTTTTTTTAATGCGGCAAGGAGAAAATGTTGGTAGAGAGCCAGTTTTTGATGAATTTCTTTATCATTTACACTAGTAAGGGATTTCTGGAGGACTGCGGACATGATTGCCACTTACAGTAAAAATGGGTTCAGGCAGCCTTGGCACAGGTTTGAGCTTTATTTAATGCTTTTAGGCTGAATTTACATTTCAGGTTTAAGTCTTTGATTTTTTTAACTTTTTTTACTGCTCATATGCAATTTCTTTGACTTTTATATTTTATATATATTTTATATATACATTTTTTTTGTAATAATGTCTGTAATTGGTTAATTCTTTAAATTTGTACAATGGATCGATAGCTTAACTCATTCACTGCCATTGACGGCTATAGACGTCAAAAATGTATTTGAACTATTTCTATTAGTTTATCTTTTTTTTCCCACTTTTGTTAACAAGAGTATAAAAACCTAGAATTTTTTTATTGTTCATCTAGAACAGTTATAAAACGTGTGATTAATTGTGAGTTAACTACTGAAGTCATGCGATTAATTACAATTAAAAATTGTATTCGCCCCTAATTTTTAATAATCTTTTTTTTTATTACATCAGGCTATTAAAAAAAATATGTTTTAATTAATCGCATGACTTCACTAGTTAACAAATTTTATATCTGTTCTATATGTTTTCTAGGTTTTCATACTTTTGTTAACAAAACTGGAAAAAATGTATACTAATAGAAATAATTCAAATGAATTTTTGATGTCTATAGCCGTCAATGGCAGTGAATGAGTTAAGGGACTCTGGTACATTTAGCACATATTGTACATCGATAGCATTAAGGTTTATTATGGTTTTAATAAAAACATGACCGCCAGGTTGATAACATGTTCATTAGAAACAACATATTTGTAGATGTTGATGAAGTCGGAGTACCATAACAACCATACAACATTGAATGTTTTCATGGGCTAAAGGTTTTCACTAGCATGCTAATGTTGCTAAAGCTAAGCAAGAGCGAGTCCCTTGTTCACAGAAACAGTCAAACAATTTGACCCAGGGTCGTGATAATATATTTTTTTTTATGGCACGATGGGTGTAGGCTACCATGAGAATAAGTAAATGAGAAAGGAGGTGGGCTAGCAAATACTCGTGCTAGTAGCAAATTCCGAAACATAATCCAGTTATTGAGCTAAAAAAGGAAATGTTTCAACATTTACTGAAGAGTACTAGCCAAGTCAAGTTTATTTATATACTGAACTTCGTGAACACCAGTCTTTTTTTCCTTGATTCTAAATTAGCCTTGGTAAATGATGAGGTGAGACTTTGTCCCTTTGGCTTGTCTTGTTACAGCCAAACACTCCACACTATTGCAGTTTTTAAGAGACGGGTTACATCCGGTCCAGACTCATCTCTATAGTCAAACACATGGCACATGTAAACAAACAACTATTCACTCTTAGATTCACAGTTTAATATTCAATCGGGGGACAAAATATTCCAAATGTAGTTCATTTCAATGAGAAATTTTAATATGAAAGTCGGCCAAATCGAATGGAGGTCAGACAGTACTTACTGTATTTCCCTCAAACGTTCATCACTTCTTCCCTACATTATCCGATAGAGTGTCGGTGATTTCTTCCTAAAAACTCAAAACAACCAAGAACTATCCCTGCCATTGCAGTAAATAGGCTGTTTCTACAGTACAACGGGCGAACATATAAGGTGCAAAGGTCAGAGCAGTAAATGAGCCTACTGGGACTTTCATTTAGCTACTATATTTCTGTCTTCCTTTCACTATGACAGCGATATGCGCTGCCTCACTTAGAGCCTATGGCCTTTAACCTTAACCAAACACACTGATATGGAACCCCTATCTTTTCACGCAAACTCCCTTTAAGGCAGTTTATAATGGGATCTAAGGCTGATTCGCCGAGACAAGATAGTGTCTCAATTTACAGCCTCAAAAACGCTCAGGGAATTAATCAGCACTTCTCTTAAACAGACTCAATAAAATCTCAAGATTATAATCTTCTGGTTGGGAGAATTTATTGGTGTACTATATAAATTTTTATTATGCATTATTTACTCAGACAGTTAAAAGTTAAAGATGGGACATTTTGCAACTATTTGCTTATAAACTGCAGAACTTGGGTGTTTATTAGCTGGTATACTTTTATGTATTTTTATATATAATGATATCAGGTACATAGTAGTATTGTGTACATGAGTACTTTAATACTTGCGATTTTTACTTGCCAGATAATAGAAACCTATTACAATCTTCTTTACCAGTGCGGCATTCTCCAGTTCAGACATAACATGTATTTATAATTTATGACGATTGAATTCACTTCAAAAAGCTGCAGTTGCAAATGATGAATCATGCCGCATAAAGACAACCAAATGATAAATGCATGGTGTCCTTAAGAAGGGCATGTTAGATGAAATATGCATGGATTGTAGTAGATAATCCAATGTTAATACCTGCATATTAAGCGCAGGTAATTCTATTAGGAATCTAAAGTGAATTTTAGGTCATTTTATTGCTCCCCTCTGCGTGTCTTCGACTTGGTAGCATCAATGAGCCTCTTCTTCACCGCTGCCATCTTTCTGTTGGCTCTCCTTTCTCGGCTTTGTTCGCTCTTATTTCCCTCCGAGCATCGCTTCCTTCTGTCTGCTTACCCCGCTGGCACTTCATTTGTTTTTGCCCCAGACACTCCTGACTAACGATCTGCCACAGCGCTCCGTCGCCTAATCTGTTTCCCTTGAATCATCTCAAGACACTCATCAACGTCCTTGCGCCGCTCACCTGTAACTTTTCGCATTTCTCCAGGTCTTGCCCGCTCACAGATTTGCCCGCCTTCTATCTTCATTTAGGCGTTTTGATGCATTTATTCTGCTTGAGTTGTTTTCATCCATCTAGTTGGGTTTTTTTTTTTTTTTTGGTAGGGGTGACATCAAGAAAAATATGCCTCGAAAAAACTGTTCTTCTCAAATAAGTACAGAGAACATTATTTATTTATTTATTTTGCCATACAAGAATAAAGTGTAATTGCACATCCACTGCAGTAGGTGGCAGTGGCGCTCTCAGTGTCAGAGAGTGCGCAAGGAGGATTAGCTCCTCTGCAGAGGTGTACTTAAAATAATTTTTTAGAAAAATGATACTGTTTATAGTATCATATATATAATTTGTGATACGCAATGTTTGGACCAATTTAGCAATATTGGACAATTTTCTGTGATACACCGTGCCATGATGAAATCAATGATAATCAATCGTGATCAAACCATTGGGTCTTTGTGAAAAGCGATCATAACAAAACCATGTACTGAAAGCAGAGAAAGTGAAAAGCAGCATCAGGCTTTGAAAGGTTGCCTTTTACAGAATTGTTGCAACTGAACAGCCAGCATCATGCGGCCTCAGCGGCAACTTAATATAGCATGCACACGGGAGTCGTGCGCGCACACACACACACACACACACACAACGAGGCTTGTTGTACCCAAGCTGATGGATGGTAGGCACAAAGAATGATAAAAGGACACACGCTTGTGCAGGCAGACACATTTTCAGTCCCACTGGCACTCAGTCTGTGCACCGTGGCTTCCATCTAAGTGATTTGTTCCCCGCCGCCCAAGCTACTCGACGGGATTGAATAAATCACATCAGGTTGCCAGTGACTCATCATATGTTGATGGGACCCCTAATGTCATTTGAAGGTTAAGATGAGCGCAAGATCGGGCCTGCCGGTGACTGTGTTGCGTTGTTTTGATGTTGACAAAAGCAAAGCGCACGCGTTCGCGCGATTGGAAACGTTTGCATGCAGGTGCAACCCCCACCTGCACACCTTTCCGGATATTTACTCTGTTCCTTTGTATGCTCTCGCACTTCTCTCGTCAGTCATTGTCATGTTTTATGGCTGTGGGTTCAGTTCTTAATGATAAAAGTCATTGAACATATTCATCCCTCCCTCTTACGTGTGCATGCATGTCAAATGTTGAGGCATGCAATGAATACATGAATGAATGAACACTTACTGGTTTTTATTTGACTATTTTATACATACTCTATATTTAAGATGTTTTTTTTAAATAGAAATATTTAATGAAATTGTTGCTTTACTATACAGCTGAGAAATATGGGGGAAAAAATCTGTCACGATACAGACCATTTTATATAACAATATGCCACGATATAGATATTTTCAGTTATTCTCTTTAAAAAAAAAAATACAATACACAGTGGCTGCTGACCTTTTCACATTTTATTTTGAACTGACTTTAAACAGACCTCATGAGAAGTGGATGCAGTAGTTTTATACTGCTGTATGAAATTATCAAACATAAACACAAGAGGCACAGTAGCTGACATATTTTTGCATTAAAAAATGTAGATATCAATCTAAATAAGAGGCTTTTTTTTCAGACAGAAATGGTTTAAAAAAAAAAGATGAGCTCTACTGCAATGTAATTTTGAGAACATTTGTTGTGTAAACAAATCACATTAGTGACATTGTATGTATTCAATATAGAATATCATCTATTTTCTGAACTGCTTATCCTCAATATGAATATACTTTTGATATTCTTGACCACTCCAACCTGCTGACGTACTGTTTAGCTATGGGTGTAGCATTATTTTAATATAATTTTTCCTCATGGCACATTCCCAGCCATTTTCACTGAAGCAACCCCCTTCGCTCCCGGATATTTTACTGGCTTTTGAGTGATTTTGCAAGGCCCATAGAATATTCTGTATATTATAATAATATTCTATTGCTATAAAAACATGGAACCAACTAAAAGATTAGAGTCTCTTCTTTCGTCAGGAAAAAAAAGTATATTTGTATCTGTTTCCGTTTTGCAGCAATTAGTATTCGAATATAGCTAAGTTTCATAATTAGTCACAAACCAGTTGAAAACAATGGGGAAAAGAGCTTGTTGCAACATAGCCCTGGTTGATCTCTTATACTCTGCTGCCTCCTGCTGGCCGTTTTTGTAATAACTACCATTGCTTTAAGCGACCTCTTCATGTCAGAGGCTACATCAAAGCCTTCTGTATGCTCTAGCATTAAAATAAAAAAAACATAAAAAATGTATAAATATGTTTTTGGGACCATGGCAATTTTAAAATAGAATTAAATACAAATATACCTTCTGTCTATTCTTCTTTTCTCCACACATTCTTCTTGTCTTAATACCCTTTGTGGAGTCCGGCCCTTCTTTTGGAATAAAAAGTGTCCGTGGATCCTTAAAAAAAAAGTCGTACACTAGATTTTCTCAGGCTCATCCTTTAAGCCGTCTTTCAAAGCTCTGGAAGATGCTAAAAAGAAAAACAACAACTTAGGTCAGTATATCATTTTGTTGTGTGGATAAGGTAGATTTTGGTAGTGTGTGTGGCTAAATGCTACATGCAAGCTTCAATCACTGTACATATTATTCAAATGTTTCATGCTTGAACTGTACAGTAAATAAAAAAAATATATATACATTTTTACATGCAGGGCGTCCCAGAAGTCTAATACGCTCCCATTCCACATCCACATTGTGTTTCATGTACGGACGCAAGGCCATCGGCATTTGACAGCTCAGGCTTTGCAGTTTTATAGAAGGCTATCATTCCCTTGCCCATGGCTTTACAAATTGACATTGGTGCAGCATTGCAAAATTGCCACCTGGCAAGAAGTGTTTCTGTCCCCGACTCCAGTTCAGTTGCAATTTGAGATGCTTTACGGTGTGACATTGCTACCACGTGTAGTACGATTTCCGCTATCCATGGCAAGTTTCTTGAAACGGGATCTGTACATCCAGCGGATGGCCTGCCGCCACCACCACACGTGGAAATAGCAAACTCCTAGAGCAGGCATTTGAAGGTAAAGAAAGGGTTATCACTTTCCGAAACCGTCTGAAGCATCACGTTTTTGTGTTCCAATGCAACCCTGCGGTTAGACTTACCATGCAGGCTTTGCGCAAATGCCTGCTCTAGGAGTTGTTTTTGAATGTTTTCACTAGTGGTGACGGTAGCAGGCTTTTTGCTTCATGATTTGGAATTCAATTCCCTTGCCATGGATAGCATCAATTACGTGCACTACAAAGTATTTGTTATAGCAGTTGACAGCCATCAAGCGCCTCAAACTGGCACTGAAGTTCAGTCTTGAACAGACAAACTGCTTCAGTATTAGTGAGCTATCAGGTTTTAATGATAGCTGAAACAAAATAGAGAAAACAATAAATATAGAGTGACTTCTAAGACACCCTTTATGATAATAAACCCATATCATTTTCTCTTTGTAGATCAGGATAAAACGAAATGTATCTGCATTTCGTGATCTCCTGAACTTGCCTCAATTTAGATGTCTTCAATCTCCAGATTTTGTCACTAATGAATTTTCTCCAACTATTTGTGTTGGCTTCCCAACCATTTAATCTAATGTTGGTATTTTTGACCCTCATTTAAATGTAGGCCTTTAGGCTATTACGTATTAATTATGACGTGAAGTTTTGTGTTAGGCTCGGGCTGTTATCTAACTTAATCCCTATTATTCTTTGTCAAGACACTGGTTTGCCCTCAGTGCGTTGTTATTAGCAAGTTGGGGCTCTGAGCGCAACATACCATGTGCTTCTAATTATTTCTTCCATTCTTAAAAAGAAGTAGCTCGAATTCTGTATGGGCTTGCATGATTTTTTTTTCTTCCCCTTTCGTATCTTGTTAGAAAGGTTTGTTTTCCCCTCCTGGGGTTGTTTTGCCCTGCGGCGTTGTTGTCATTTCACCTTTTCCTTACAGCCAATCCTCACTCCATCTCTCTCAGCAAACCGTACACGTCCCTCACTCTGCCTTCCTCAGGCTTTGGCCTTGATGAAAAATATTATCTGGGCAATACATAATTCAATTCCACGTGTTTATTGCGGCAGCAAAATTTCCTTCCCAATATTTAAAGGAATTTAGGTTGTATTTCTCTGACAACAAACTTTAAAAAAAAAAATAAAAAATAAAAACACATCAACCTTGCCCTGCATGAACTAAAGAAGCACCTTGTCATTCAAAGTGCTTTAGAGTGCACTCATTGTGACTGTGAAAATGATTGCGATTTAATTAATTCTCCGCCGCTGCTTATGTCAAGTTCATATTGCCCTGTTTAGACTCATATCTGAGACTCAATCAGCTGAGAAATGGAAAAGGTAATGGGCTATGTGAAAGGGGACAAAAGACATGCAGACTGTAAACAACATTCTTCATGTGTCATAAATATTATGTACTTGCCTCCCATTTGCAATGCAAACAAACTACGCTTTTTGCATTATAAAGGCCCCAATTAATTCTTACATAAATTATGTATTATTATGATTTACTGTATATAGAAATTATATCACCCCTAATGTAATTCAAAGATACCTTTGCAGGGTTTGTCTAAACAAAAACAAAAACATGAGCAAATATGCACCCACATATTTAACAGACGATACATTTAAAGAGTCAATGAATTAGAATATCTTAGATAATGTCATTTATTTCAGTAGTTCAGTTCAGATATAGTTTGGTTAATTAAACATATAAATGCAATACAAAATATTATATATATATATATATATATATATATATATATATATATATATATAGTGCATTTAAATGTTCAATAAACCAAACCAAAAATATAGTATACAAATTCATTCAAATAATGGGAAAAATACTTTGCATAAGGCCCATTCCTCCCTAAGTCCTTTTTTTTTTTTTTTACACTTAGTCATAGTAATTATCATAATCACCACACAGAATTCGATTCACGACATTTACAGCAGCCATTAATATGAGAAGTCTACACACCCCTGTTCAAATGCCATGTTCATCACATAAAGGTTTTTTTCTGTTCTGTAATTTCATTGGTCAAATGTGATTGGACTATCAATAAATCTACTGGCGGCATGAAGGCTCATCAGTAAAAAAAAAAAAAAACATAAATAAACCATGCCACATTTAAAGCCGCAGGGTTTAAAGTATGGGGGGTACAAGTAGTAACTTGTATTCCAGAAAATACGATATATATTTTTCTCAATGTGCTGCGCCTGACACAAAGTCCTCTGCCGCTCACTTTGAAACCAACTACTCTCGACCACATAAGTGCTGGTCATGGCATAGACTAACAGACACCACTTCAAAGTTATGAGTGTTACTCAAATCTTAATGCAGTTTAGTGTCAACACTGCAGTGCATCAGCATTGTAGATAACGAACAGATGTGCACTGCAAACTCTGAATGGTCGGTTTATTTGAGTCAAACAACAGCTGTACCGAACAGACTGCCCACTTGAGGATGGCTCCGAAATCTCTACCCAAGACAACAAAAGCAACCTTTTGCCGGTGCCAATTTTGCCAATTATGTGAATGTGAATTAACCTTGTCTCATGTAGGAACAAGGAGGACGGTGATGATGATGTAGCTTGTGCGGCGTCTCGTTCCTCTCGTAGTCATCATGCATGCTTTAGTCATTTTGTCGACCTTCTCTCGGAGGAAAAGGTCACTGTCACATTCGCGCTTGAGAACAGAATGAGGTAGGCATTGACATTGACGTACGTAGGGTGTAGTAATGAGTCATTTTTGCATAACTTTGTGGGTTACGTTGACACAAGGTGCAAATATGACCTCAAACTGCTGAAGGGTAATTTGGCTGAGAACTGGGGCTGATTTCTCGTTCCTTCATAGTTTAGGAAAAAAAAACGTCTGCCGTTCTTTCTGTTGGCCAGAAAACAGATATGAGTACTGTACAAACACTGTGTAGCTGAGGCCTTTATTATTGCAAATTTCCTTAAAATTGCTAGAAATGAATGGCAATTATATTTTTTCAATTTGCTCATACAAGTCATTTTGCATAGAGCACACAATAAAATGAATTTCAAAAAAATAGATAAATAAAATGAAACAAATAATCCAGTTGCCAAAGGAAAAAAAAAAGTGTTTGTACAACTTCCTTTTAAGGAATACAGTAGAGTATTTTATTATTTGAATATTCGTTTCCCGGATAAAACATTTTCGCTTGGATAAAGAGTAATTTAAAGTACACGACAAAAAAATAAGACATTTTCACTTAATGATTTTTTATTTATTTTTATTTTTAATCAACAATTCATTTTTTTCAAATTGTACACTTACATTATATGCCAGTGTAGTGATTGTGCATGTATGAATTTGGAGCAGTTGACCCAAGTAATAAGGCAAATTAAATAGGCAAAAAGGCATTTCTTTCTTTCTTGTTACTGCTACTTGAATCAAATAAGTAACATCCGCTTCTTCTTCCTTCCCTTGCGTTGGTGACGCAAGTGGTTAAATTAAAAGTAGCCCATACGTCCGCTGCGCCCAAAGCCCTTAATAAATAAGTAGTCGAGGCAGGAAAAAGCCCTCGGATTTTTCGTACTCGAGGTACCTGTGGCGGTCAATAAATTTAAAATAACCATTTCAGTATTTAGTTCCGGGCAGTACGGGGGCCAGTATTGATTTTTATTTTTATTTTTATTTTATTTTTATTTTTTTCATGAGAGCTCAGTATTGTTCATTCGGTAATTTTACCGATTTGACATGTCATCATCATTGCTCTCCCTTTTTTTTTTTTTTTTGTATGTGGGTGATTATGTGTATGTGTGTGCGTGCGTGCGAGTGTGTGTGTATTCATTAGTTCACCTAAAACCTATTGAAAAAAAAATCCCATACCGTTCACCTAAACCGAACACTTCCAGCCAGAGTCGTGAGGCCGTCAGGAGACCCGAGGAAGGACCAAAGAAAAGTATTGATAACTGTCGCAAGTACTGATACCGTGAAATATGTCTGGTATCGGTACTCGCCCATCCATAGTTAAAATAGTTACAATGCATGGCATTTTTGAGTATCATTTAACTCGAGGCTGTGCTTTTTTGTTAAGCAAAACATGGTCACTCTGGTCTTCTCATCCACTTGCGCTAAATACTGCTGCTTCATACCAAATGACATGCCACATGTCCTCAAATAACAGCATGTGCTAATTAGTGAATGTTGTCTACTGGAGCAAGTCAACAACCCTCCCCAAGCGCACAGGCAGCTCCTTGCCATTGCAACGCCCATTATATTCGTTCTGTGTTGACTAATCAATAAACAACACTGAGTTTTTTGTTCCAGCCCCATTCAAGCATGTTGTAAAGGTCGATAAAGGCCTCTTTACAAATAGGTAGCATGAATGCCTGGCAGTTGTGTGAATAAACACTAATTAGCCCAGGGCCATATGAGGAAACATCGTATTGTATCGTGCCTGCCATAAAATGATCCCATTTGACCATCAAGTGCGACTCTTTCTAGTGCAAATGAACGATATCGTGCGACCGCCATGCAATGGCGCTTTGATATGATCCAGTTTCTCTTCAATCGTCATGTGTTTTCCCACCACAGGGATTAATTGATTTACTATCCACACCACATTGTGTGAAATGCATCAAACAGCATTTAATTAAAGTGTTAAAAGTGTTTTAGCTAAGTAGTCCATTCACACATTTACCATGCCAGCATCTCTTGTTTTTAACACATGGGCACATAAGCGCTACTTAACACTAATTACGCTGTTCACAACAAAGTGCCACTAAAAATGTTGCAACCGCTGTATTCCTCTGTTGATTACCAGAACATCCACGTGGTTGTGGTTCACTTGCTCTTTGATCAATGCGCGTTCATGTGTATGCAAATGCAGCATTTTAATAAAGCTACACAATTGGCCGCACTGTTTGCGCTTGTTAATCAGCCCGATGGGACTTTTATTCTGTTTTATTAAAAAGCTAAAAAAAAAATGAAAAGTTCAAACAAATAAGAAGCTCCTGATGGAGATGATGATGGCTAAACACACACCCTTTAAATTGTTGATTAAATTAAAATGTGTTGGCAAAACTTTTCCGTTCTTTAACTTCTGCATGAATAGCATCAGTGTCACTTTTCTAAACAGATTTTGAATAGATACACGGCGAAAAACTTTGCCAACAACCCGCCGAGCTGCTGAAAATGCAGCAGCATCTATGCAAAGAAATTGTTAAGGAGGCAGCAAGCTGTATTTCTGGGAAAGAAGACCTCGGTGTCGCTCTGTCACCATCAATTTATCAACATCCTGCAAGGCAAAAACATCCCAAGATTAAATGTGAATTTGATTCAATCAAGGCGCATGCAAGAAAAACCTCTTAAGCCTCTTTGTCATCACCGCTAAAGGTATCCTTTTAGTGACAGCAAGTGATTTGAATCAAGACTCGGTATGGCCTTTAGTCAATTTAATCAGAATGCTAGGAATCCGTAGAGAAAGGCATCCTTTCACTTTTGAGAGGCCGTTGAGTCTGAAAGCTGAAAAGTTTGTTTTGCGCTAGACAGTCTTTGACTGTAAAGAGTAGTGTTTTTTTGACTGTTTGTTTATATGACATTGCTACAAAACTGGAAATCTTTGAAAACAATTGTTAACATTTCCATGTCAAACGATAGTCTGGGAAAACAGATGGCATTGTGCGTTGAGTTTGGCTATCCGCGAGTACGTCACAGACAAAACAACAGTGGAGAAACAGTGCTGTTGCTGGTTTGAGCTAATTACATTTCTCCAGGAAAGTGTGCATTTACTAAACTGCTACTACGGAAGGACAAAAACACTTCATGTTCATGCATGTAAAGAGTCTTTACAAAATATTTGCTTGCAATGCTCCAGTATTTCTTGTATCATATTTCAGGTATCATTTTGCCATAGATTTGACCTTTACATTTCAAAATCCATAAGAAAATCTTTTTCTTTTTCTTTTTTTTTTAGGATCTTGTTGTTCAGTGAGATGAGCCCAAGTCAGAATTCCTTCTGTATTAACACTAAGGATGTAACAATTTTATTTTATTTATTTTTTTTTTTGGAGAGCTCAGTATTGTTCATTCGGTAATTTTACCGATTTGACATGTCATCATCATTGCTCTCTTTTATTTTTTTATTTTATTTTATATAATTAATTTTTATTTTATTTATTTATTTATTTTTAAATATATTTACATATACTGTATATACATATACACACATATATATATATATATATATTTGTATGTGTGTGTGCGTGCGTGCGTGCGAGCGTGTGTGTATTCATCAGTTCACCTAAAGCCCATTAAAAAAAAATCCCATACTAATAATATAATATAATAATAAATTGCCAAATGCAGAAACATCAATGTAAGTTATCGCGATGTGGTGGCTCTCGCTAACAGACAGAATTAAGTAACCGGAATTAGGTTAAAATATTCTATATACGTAGACCATGTTTCTATAAATTTTGATATTTGGTTTTTATTTGAGGCAGATATTTTTTCCATTAAAATGTGATTTATGAGGAGGTTAGACCATTGGTCGATATTCAGAGTTTGTTTATTTTTCCAGTTAACAAGAATTGTTTTTTTAGCGATAGTAAGGGCTACAAGTCTACAAGTTTATTAATTTTTTTGTATGTGGGTGAGTATATGTGTGCGTGCGTGTGAGTGTGTGTGTATTCACCAGTTCACGTAAAACCCACCAAAAAATCCCATACCGTTCACCTAAACCGAACACTTGCAGCCAGAGTCGTGAGGCCGTCAGGAGACCCGAGGAAGGACCAAAGGAAAGAAAGGAAAGTGAAATCCAGCACCGACCAGACACCACCCACCAGGCCAGGATGTAACAATATTCAAATGTCATGATATCTCACGATAGGTTGGCGATGTTTCAAAAAAAAAAAAGTTCAGGATACTGGATAAAAACTCACAATATTGTTAAAAGAAAAGCTCATTGGGGAAAAAAAGCCGAATATTGCTTTTTTTTTTTGTACATAATAACAGCAGTGAAAAGAAATAGGCTTGGCCAGTCAATATATTGTCAAGCGGGCAAAAAGTAATATTTTCTGACGGTGATGTTGAAAAATATTTTGCTGATATGACTGATTTATGGATGTGATAACTGCTGCAGTGTGTGCAATAATCAGACCAGGTTTTCTTTTTGGGCTTTGCTTGTGTGGGTGTAGTTTCTGTAGAACGAAAAATACTAATACAAACAAACATGAGCAATTGTATGTAAATGTCTCGTCTACACAATGCGAATTAGCTGATGTCATAATTGTACAAATAATTCAAATATGTACATGACCTACAATTGCTAATAACACTTAACACTGAGTTAAGCACTCTTGCTAATGCATGCACACACTGATTTTGTTGCATTCCCCTTCATTTGATGATTAGCGTGTGTTTTAAACATAGGTGGCCAAATCATGCCAAATTTAAATAGAACTTAACAGATATGATGCTTTTAATATCATAACATGACACCAATGATATTGTGGCAATTTTAATTCCCTCAGACCTGCATTTTTTTATGCTGACCAATTTTTTATGTTTTATTTATTTATTTTTTTTACTGATTTTGACCCTTTCCCCATATAAGAACAACATGGAAACAAATTTCTCATGTTTTTATTTGTTATAGTGGACGCCAGCATAGTATTGCTGTAACATGTAAACTTACACTTAAAAGTGTTTATGAACCATTTTTAACATGAACATCATGCAAATCAACTTGCAATTGTAATTGGTTAGCTAGGATCCAATCATAAACCAGAAGTGTTGACATCATCCAAGTTATGCGTTTGTATTGGTTTAAACACGCAAATATGTCAAGTCCACTGCAATCATCTATGGGTCCGAAGGGGTTTATATTGCGATATTGCCGGTGTTGTTACATACCTAATTGACACCAGACAGTGAGAATGAGTGCAATAAGCAACAACAGGGTAAGTGGCAACTGTACATAAATGATCAATATTATATGTCGTTGCTGATATGTGAAAAACACTTATGTCCATTTTGCCATTTTTTTTTTACATTTTTGGGTTGTTTGCATTCAGTTTCATCCCAAAAATGACAAAAATGGGGATAAGTGTTTTTTACATGGCAGCGACAATATGCTGTTCTAAAATGTACATAAATAGATACTAATGTGAAAATAGCATCACACATCGGGGAGAAAAAAATCACAATAATCAAAAGCTGGCCAACTAGATGTGTCAGAAAAGTTCCAAGACAGGTGCTGCAAAAGTTATATTTCAAACCTCAACTTACAAACTACGAGCTTCCCACTTAAGCGATGGCCAGGCACATCTGCAAACCAATTCTGCAGCATTTGCTTCGTTCATTCCACGAGAACAGGTGGCAATTATGTGGCAGCACAAGACACGGCTGCGTAACCATGACAACACGCTTGCTTACAATTCACTGCGCATCCCACAGTTCCTGACTGAAAAGAACATTTACCGTGCTAGAGCAACCTGCTGGCCCGTGTGACCCCCCCTTCAAAAACTGACTTACCGAAACACTGCAATAGCGCAAAGCGTGTGCGATTTTGTGACGATTAATAACGTTTGGAGAGCCTTCTTCCTCTGCAGGCTGGGGCATGAATAGTTTCCTGGAAGAGACTGTTTCAGATTCCTAACATATGTCAGTGTCTAAAATATTCATGCATTTCTACACTCAAACGGTCTGAATTTTAATCTGGGGCATAAGGTCCCTACCTCACAAATAGGCTGTTACTGTTCCAGGTCAAAGCTAATGCTATGAATAATGGTGAATAATAGAATAAAAGTAGCCATTTGTTTCCAGCACCCTGCAGGAGTGCGGCCAGATTTGTTTTGATGTATGCGACTATTATAAGCTTTGAAGCCAAGCTAATGTATTAACAACAGCATGCTGCGCTGAGATAAATGCTATGATAAGGCGCTGAATGGTTTTGGCTACAAGGTACAGCGCCCTGCGGTTTCTGATCTCATGTCCGGCTATAAGAGATTCATTCCATCATTTGCACAATTTTCCACAACAAATCTTCATGACATTTGCTAAGGCTCCCTTTTGCTACCTCTTTTCCTCCCACACTGCGCACCATGAGAACATCATAATTAAAAGCCTGCAGGAGGCTTTAGAGACGAGATTTACGTGGCAATTGTTGCAATGATTTACTGTCCACTGCGCAGACAATATGCGTATTAAAAAAATATATTTCGCTCCACAGTCAAGCCTGCACGAAGGCGTGGAAGTTTTAGCTCACCTGACCTAACCACCCACCCCCCCTCCTCCTTTTCTTCAAAGGGCAGAAATATCATTAATTAGTACTTTATCTTTTCAGCAATCAATATGCAATTTAGAGAAACATGACTTAAGACGGCCTGCTTGGTTTGCACCGCAGCATCTCAAGATAAGAAATATTGCCCTTTTCTTTTCAAATAGTCGGTAGATATCGCCACTTAAGACGCTCTTTATCGGAGGGTGCAGAAATGGTAAGAAATGTCATTAATTAACATTGCGAAATTGGATCAGATGACTACATCTAATGTGAAAGGTGTCCTTTATCGGGATCGACTGTTGAGAATTATCAGTCAAGTGTTGCTGGGTAGCTCTTGCGACAATTAAGCCCTTTTAACATGGGAACATTAGACTTTCATTTCAGGAAAAATCTATAGAACTAATAAGAAGTCTATGTGCTACAATGCTTAAAAATTGACATTTGCCGAAGTTCACTTGATCTGCTATCGCGATAATGAACAATCAACTAATTAATGGTTTAATTGTAATTTGTTTAGGCTAGGGTGACCATATTTTGATTTACAAAAAACAGGACACCCAGCCCAGCCACGAGATGCTTAAAAAATACTCAAAATTTACTGCAATCATTTTTTGGGGTGTGTGGGTTGAGGGATCGAACTCGCACCACGGCCACATCTCCCCATTGGAAGTGTAGGGCACTACCAGTGAGCAAAAATTTTGGGCTATTGACACTTATTTAAAAACACAGGAAGTGAGGTATGTAAATAGCTGATATACTTTTTTCTTTTAAAAAATAAATACATTTTTAATATATAACAATAATAACACAGACACACGCAAAACCTGCCTCTATTTTCCCTTGCACCCATTGCGATGAACTTGGGAACAAATTTCCGACTGCACTCCGCCTCCCATTTGTCGCGCAATGAAAAACTGACATTTTTATGAATTTATTGAGAGAGAAAAAAAGACTCCTGGACAAGATGAGAAAAAAAAAAGTGAACATGTCCGAACAAAAGAGGACGTTTGGTTTAAAAAAAAAAAAAAAGTGGACATGTCCGGGCAAAAGAAGACATTTGATTGCACTAGTTTAGGATACACTAAAGTTAGCAAGTTCAAACTGGCTAGCATAAGCGCATTTATGATATTGTTATTCAATTTAAATGGTAAATGAAAGGGTAACTGTATTTTTCTACATCTTATTTCAGTTTTTTAACATCTATATTTGACTGGCAAATATGTTCCAACATTTTTGCAAATACAAACGTATTTTCAAGGACATTTCAACGTGTTCTTGTACTTGTAAGCTAAATGCTAAGAACTTAGCCCTTTAAGCCCTAAGCTATTTTTCAGGTTTTTGCTATAAAAAAAAATACATTCCCCTGCAAAAAAAGGATATCCCTGCAACGACAAGGCCTATTTGAATAATTCTTGTGTCATAATAAAGGGAACGCTTGTGAGATTTGTTCAGGGTCGCTCGCGTGTTTTGCGTGAAGGAGCACAGCGGGAGAGCCGAGTTATTTCACTGTGTGGCGCAATAACGGTTTCTGTATTTGATGATTAAATGAGTTGGCATTTGAGATGTGTTTGGGGCATGTAAAAATGGCTTATATATTCTTGTAGCCCCAGTTGTGCAGTGTAATTTGATGTGCGACATAATTATATTTTTTCATTATTAGTGCATTGATTCACACAAGTTCTTCTTCACAATTTCTTCAGCTCGGGCTTAAAAGGTAAGCATTTTTTCCCCCTAACGCCACAGACTATTGATTTGTGCAAGTCAACCCTGTGGCATTTTGGGAAAAAATGTTGAACAGAAATCATGCACTAGAGACATAAAAATAAATCATAAAAAATGTGAATATGCAATGTTTGCGTGTTTAATTTTGAACGTATAGGTATTATGTAGGCCAAATAATTTTTTTTTTTAACTTAAGCATGCGCAAGTCAATACACTGTAGCGTTTTTAGCATTTAGTCTACATGCAAGCAAATAACTTAGCTAGCATGTGTGCTAATTTCCATCACTGTGTAGGTTTCTGACCTCTTTTCATGCCAGTGTCAAGCTGAGGAGATTTCTACCTGGAGGAACGTCATAATAGGTTGAGATAGACAATTGTAATGATATACGTAAATCTTAATCATAATTAACCAAATCCACGGGGGTGACAGACTCCTCAAGCGCACAGGCAGTCATCTATCGTTCGGCAGCGATGACAGCTATGAATCGAGACGGCGAGGCAATCCCTTATTAGTCCCTCAGTGGTGACAACACAGCAGCAGGCTCATCCGAGGGTTCAGTATCTTCCTCAAGGATACTTGAGGTCTGAAGAAAAAAAAACGGGAGCCCAAACAGCACTCTTCCAATTCCCAGCCGTCCTCTCCATTCCCTAAGACATGCGGCCTAGGGACAAATTGATGGAAGCCGGTTGACTTCCAAGAAATCTTTCACATCATTTTTTTTAAATATCCGGCTTTAAAGTTGGATTTGTGAGACTTGCAAGTCCGTCTGTGCAGAGGAGGAGGATATTCCGCGATGGGAGGCTTTTGTCAACTCATCCCTCATGAGAACTCATTATTCAGCCGTTAAACCAACAGATACACACAATCGAGAATTTGTATTTGATGAGCGGATATGGATATGGACCATCCATATCATCGTAATCAATATGTATTATGGCCTGCTGATATAGAATACATATTTAGGAGAGTGTATTTGTTTTACAATTTCATGGCATGTTTTTGACATACTTTTATCGAAACAATCCTAAGGATCAAGACTTTTTACACTTCACACTTCTCAGTCAAGGTTTCTCCGTCAGTTGTTTTCTCCAAGGCCTTCTGAATCCAGCCCTGCTCTCTGTCGTTACTTTGTATTTTTGCGTATAAAGACACCCTATTTCCCAACTCCCGTGTCTTGTCTGCATTTAGGTCCTAACGTATCATATGCAAAAAATGTTCAAATACCAAATTTTTGTAATCTTAAAACATTTTGTCATTTTTTCCCACCATTGACATGACCTATAACCTGTATCATAAAAACATAGCATATAAAAAGGTATGTCTAAGGCCCCCTCCACACGAAAGCCGGTTTCAATGTATCCTCACAAGTTTCTTACCATTTAGGCCACTATTGTAACAGATTGATGACGTATGCAGCAACTCTCGCGTGACTGCGCACGAACCGTCAGTCTGTCAACAAAAATGACGGATAGCCGTGTCGCGAATTGTTGCACTTGAATCACCCGCCATTGTCACTTCTCACGTGTTCATCTTTTTCATGTTGTTTTCATACATGCAAAGCCTTGTTTGTTCTTGTAGATTGCAATAACGTTAGCATCTTCTTTGCTGATTCTTCTTCTACGCTTGCCGTTAACGCTCTGTGGCTGCGCTACAGCGCCACCCCAGGCTTGGCATATACATTGCAGCCGTTAAAACGTCCTCAGTGTCTTCTTTTGGTCACACGCAAGTCTTGAAATGCTTCTGCGTGTACGAGATTTGTTTGAGGAATGAAGCCGGCCATATTTGTATGCAACCAATCAGCTTCCTTCTTATTCTTGATACTTTTTTGTTTTGCCACTTTGAGTCAACTTTTCACTCTACCCGTCTGTCCTCATCATTTGAATGTGCTGCCTTTTTCACCCTCTCAATGATCACAGTTGGTTTTGACCCCCCATAGTCTGCCTTCACTCTCCCACTGCTGAGAACCAATCGTCCTTCACTGAGCAATGCCCAGTTCACGCTTGGCCCTTTTAGTATGCAAGAGAGAGTACTTGTTCAAGTGGTTGGAAGTGCTCTGCATTTATCACTGCGGAAAATGTGTACACAAATATAACGCCACCGTGTTCTTGTTTCAGACATAGCCTGAAGATATTTTGGTTCTCTTGTAATTGCATCAATTATATCTCGTTCACCTGGTGTGTCGCCCTGCACATGCATATACATACAAGCAGATGTGAGGGGCAAACATAATGATGGGCTCCTTTGCGCGGTTCTCCCTCTAATTAACTATCAAAGCACTCTTAGCCTGTAATTACATGGC
Organism: Vanacampus margaritifer; assembly: GCF_051991255.1. Lineage (NCBI taxonomy): Eukaryota > Metazoa > Chordata > Actinopteri > Syngnathiformes > Syngnathidae > Vanacampus > Vanacampus margaritifer. The sequence goes on along the minus strand of NC_135436.1, from coordinate 20,460,885 downwards.
CAGTCTCAAAAAGCTCAATCGGGCCTGCAAGGGAGAGCGAAGGATACAGGAAATAGTTTGAAGTGCGTGATTTACATCTTTATGGATTCAACTTTGATAGTTTTGTCCAATTATCATATCATTTTCATCATTCGAGTGACCAATTGTAGAATGGAGTGTTATTTTTAGTATCTTGTATTTAATCTCATCACCTAAGTCGTCTCAAACCTCTCTGCTTCGTCCTTTCATTAAATTCGATATTTCCTTTTATCTTGAAATAATTTCTTAAAATCAGGCAGTAAAAAAGGTTTTATTCATGGAGGGCAAAATAATTAATTCTTTTTTTTTTTTTTTTTTCACCAGCAGTTGTGTCAAAAGTAACCCAATTATGCATAAAAATTGGATCAAACCACTTCATGGGTCAATTTAACCCAACTTTCTGGGTTGTTTGATACAAAACAACCCAACTTTTTGACCCAATTTAAGGATCTGACCAATATTTATGAGTTGTTTTACACTAAAAGACCCATTTCTTGACTCAAAGTTGGGTTTGTTGACCAATTGACCAAAGTAGAGGATCGGTCCATTTTTGACCCAACTGTTTTTAGAGTGTTGTGTTGCCCCTCTGTACTTGTCGAACTGCTCTCTACTGTTCCTTGGAAAGTGTTTCTTGAATATGGAATGCAAACAAAACTGCTGCTTCATGCTCAAATACCCTGTGGCACAATCCAATCTGAGATGAAGTGGGGAAAATATGCAATTGGGGTCTTCCACTTTGTTGCCGATGTGTCAGGACAAGAGTCAATGGCAATCCAATGTTGGTCCCTCAGCACTTGTATTCGTCGTATGATTGGAATGTCCTCGGAAATAAGATCATTTATTCAAGACATTGGACAGATTTATGTTGCAATGCTTGTTGGAATCATTTCTGAATATCTCGATTAATTGTGTTGCTTTTCTGTTTGCAACGTTGTGACTGGTCGCTAATTAAGAGCACAAGAGTTCACATTCATATTATGTCTCTTAGCAAGCCTAAAAAAAATATTAAAAAATAGTGTTTCAGGGTTTTTCTCTGAAAACTTGCTAAGACTGGTGGTCAGGGACGGACAGAAAGAAATTTGGCCTGGGAAATAAAATATTTGCCACAGCCTTTAAGAAAAGCCTGGCGGCCCACCTGGCTAATCAAGCACTGTGTTGTGTTTGCTCGGATTCAGATGTTTGTACAGATCCTTTAGGTTCTCTCCTGATGTTTTGATTACTCTGAAAGTACAAAAAAAAGTGATTTTGTCCTAAAACATTTTCAGAGATGGGAAGTAACAAAGTACAAATACTTTGTGACTGTACTTGAGTAGGTTTTTTTTTTCAGTACAGAGTACTTTTTAGACTACTTTTTACTTTTATCCGTTCCATTTTAATATGAGTATTTGTACTTTTTACTATGCATGAAAACGAAATACTTGTGACCTCAATGTCTCCTGGCTCCGCCAATCATATGAAGCGTTACACACTGTCCCCTACATCCCTACTTGTGATTGGCTCTCTGACACGCTATCACATGGTGTGCAATTGGCTCGATTTAGAACAACACAACACTGATGGACTCGACGCAGGGCAAGTCAGAGTCAACTGGCCGATGCATACAAATTTTTGCTTTATTAGCTAATATCTTTCAAATTGACGTAGTAAAATACTTTTTACTTCAAAGCCTGTACTTTTTTACTTTTACTTGAGTAATTATTTGAGTGAGTACTTTTACTTTTACCAAAGTTGTTTTTTTACACAAGTAATTGTACTTTTACTCAAGTAGAGAATGTCAGTGCTTTTACCATTTCTGAACATTTTTGGTACAAAAGCAAAAAGTAATCCGCTAAATTGTGGTTTTCAACTACAATGCTTGCCAGTAGACCTCAGCAAGAGCTGAACAATCTCATTTTGGATGAGGACCAAATTGTGCACCTCCATACGTTTTGGCATCAGCTTTTGTCATTAAGATGCGGTCATTATGCGGCAAGCAATCAGTTAAAAGGTTTAAACATGCTGCAGTACTCACAAAAACAGACAAACGACTGGCCTCACCCCACATAACTGTTAAATTAATCGTTGCCTGCTGACAGACCAACAATAGCGTGGTCATTTAGCACAGTTGATGACATTGGTCTTCTGCTCCATCTACTGTGTCTGTTTGTTTTCCTCACCAAGCATGCCATCCATCCGTCCGTGCTCATCTTCACAATCTGAGGCCTCACTGGGTGACTGTCAGCCTGTCAAATGCAAGATGGCACACACGGCCTGCCAGGACTGCCACCTGAAGGTTGTGGGTTGTGCTTTTCTGACACCTCCGTTAGGCTTCAGGAAACGTTCTTCCCCGTCACTCCTCTCCTCCGCCTCCTTCACTTTTTCATTTCTACCTCCGCCCGTCCCCTCTCGGCGCTTCCCCCGGCAGAAAGGAAGCAGCACATGCCTAAAAAGCAATACAGCCGGATAAGATTATACTTTTATTTTCCCTCTGCTTCCTGCCGGTTTATGTGTCTGTTTATTAATTATTATTTTTTTAGCTCACTGCCCTTGTTTTGTTTGCCTCATTCTATCTTCAGTCTTATGATTCAAGCCTAAGAGCATTAAAATTTGTCATTCATATGATGAGCCGTATGTTAATAAATAAATATCTGGCCCATTGCAGATTGATGCCGTCATTTTTTGCTAACTCAACCAGAATAATTGAAGTTAATAAAATATTTGTATGTAGACTTAGAGGCTTAGGCTTGCTTTACTGCCATTCAATAAATGCACAGTCAGTGCAAATGTTAAAGGAAATGTTGGTATAAGCTCATGTCAATGAACTACATAGTTGAAAGACGAGGTGTATAAAATAATAAAATACATTAAAACATGCATTAAAAAATAAAATATAGGCAAAAGAATGAAGTGACCTAGTGATTTTATCGCACCATCCGCATTTTAGCAGCATTAAAGCACTAATGCTTTACACATAAATTTCTGAATTGCACAAATGGTCATAATCAGAATCAGATTTATTGAGTATGTCAAAACACACACGAAATTTGTCTTCACATGACAACCTGTCCGAGAAACACGAAAAATAAAAGAAATCAAATGGGAAGCCTGGCGGTTCACTAATTAGCGCCCCGATTTTTTATGTATTTTTCACAATTTTGTTATTGCCCTCGGTGGACTTGAAATGGCCCAAAAAGCTATGTATGCCGCATTTACCATCATTATCTCATTTTGCCCCGCAGGAGTTCTCCATGCTGCGATTGGACGACGTGGTGGATCAGCGGGTCAACATCGTCGGTTTTTCTGTTTTCAACCAAACGCATCCATTCTTTGAGGATTTTGTGCTAAGCCTCAACCGCTCCTGGCAAGAGAACTGTGAACACGCTCCCTTCGCGGGCACCCCGGTTAGTACACACAAACACCCGTGCGTACACACATGCACATGGATGTATTTCCTTACAAAGGCCAAACAGACCTTTAAAAGCTGAAGGCATCTGCAACTCAAACTCGCCATCCCAAAACAAAGGCGCCACATCAAAAACAAACACCAAATTATACAAGTATGACATTTATCCATTAATGGCTGTAATTGTAGCGGGCATCCTTGCCGGTTGTTTTCCTGGCAGCGCCTCATTTAATTTATTGTGCTGTCGTCATTCACTTTGGAGGAATTATAGACTGTTGCCAGCTCACAGCACGACATTTAAAGAACAAAAATTACATGGTTCTCTACCTGTATTATATGGGGAAAATTAACAAAAAAAACAAAAAGTCACACACACGTGGCCATCAGCATTTTTGACGGTTTAGGCTTTGCAGTTTGAGTAAAACATATCATTCTCTTGTCCATGGCTCGCCTAACATTGGAGCAGTGCTGTAAAATCCAGTGCAGCCCTCTGAATACACTTTCTCTGACTTTGTGCCAATGCCTGCTCTCGGAGTTTAGTTTTTTTTTTTTTTTTTGTGGTACTAGCAGGCCTTCTGCTGTGTGGTTTTCAAGAACAGATCCTGTTTCCAAAAACCTACCATGGCTAGCGTTAATTGCGCTATTGCACTAATTGTACTTTTATAATAACGCTAATAATGCATCAGATTTATATAGCGCTTTTCTAGACACTCGGAGACGCTTTTTAATGGAATGGATACATTATTCATGCACTCAATGGTGGCGGATAGATAGATAGATAGATAGATAGATAGATAGATAGATAGATAGATAGATAGATAGATAGATAGATAGATAGATAGATAGATAGATAGATAGATAGATAGATAGATAGATAGATAGATAGATAGATAGATAGATAGATAGATAGATAGATATTATTAACATTTAAATTCTTTATTTTCATATATTAACCATCGTTCTACATTATTAACATCTTAATTCTTTATATTAACCATGTTGAAAGGTTTTATAGACGTGTAAAGCAAGTAGTGTTGAACTCAGTATAATTTGACCTTAAGCTGGGACATATTATTTGGTCTAGAAGTTCCTTCTCTGTGGGAAAACACATTTGGTCCTTGAGAACAGAATCTGTTTCGAACACGCACCCCTGACTCTACTCACGGAAAAGTACCCAGAGAGTATGTTTTGTCTACAAATGAAAGAGAGGCGGTCGGTTTTAACTATAAGAAGCCATTTTACACGCGGAAGAGGGACATTCGGCACTCTGAAATTCCACCTGTTATGTGATGTTGGAGCCTGTCACAATGTCCAGAGATCTCTGTTAGATTAAAATCATTTTTGCAAAGGTGTTTTTTCTTACATTAAATCTGTCTTCAAGTTTTGGAACACGCAAAGAGGACAAATAAATGTATTCCTCTTAGATAGATAGATAGATAGATAGATAGATAGATAGATAGATAGATAGATAGATAGATAGATAGATAGATAGATAGATAGATAGATAGATAGATAGATAGATAGATAGATAGATAGATAGATAGATAGATAGATAGATAGATAGATAGATAGATAGATAGATAGATACTCTCAAAAAACAAGTTTATACTCAGAATTGCAAATGTGTCGTCTCTTTGGATACCCGTTCCCTTCTCTTAGGGGCGGCATGGCTCAGTGGTAGAGTGGTCGTTCTGCAACCAAGATGTTGTGGGTTTGATCCCATGCCATTGTGACCACGTCGAAGTATCCTTGAACAAGATATTGAACCCCCAGTTGCTCCTGATGCTGCGTCATCAGTCGGGGAATGAGTAGTCGAATGTTGGAAAAGTGCTATATGAATAAAGCACTATTTACCACCATCTAGCCTTCAGAAGCCTGTCCGTAGTTACTCAGCTATAGGCTTTTAAATAGGCATATTTGGTATATTTGAACCATTCACTCTTGGGGAGATTGCCTAAATGTATCAGTGTTTAGTGCTGATGTCATGTAGAATTAATGGGAAGTTCACAAAACAAATATTCCGTGCATAAATATGAAAAGATGTCAAATTCAGATTTAGCGTTTCATATCGAGCGTTCGCGAAGCAAATCTAATTATTTCTGCTGCTGTGCGGTTTGTCCTGTCAAGAACTTAGTTGGATGCCAATAGAACAGTCGATTAATGAGCAAATCTGTAATTGAACTGAATGAATGTAGACGATGAGACGCTTAACAATTTGCCCCCCTCTGTTGCGCACAAGCTGGCTGCAGAAAGAGGCCAATAAGCATTAGAACACAGCGTGATAAAAAGCTGTACAGTTGCTCTCGCAGCAGGTTGCTTGAATACTTCTCAGCTCGCAGCATTGCGCCTTTATGGCTAATTAGCTTCAAGTTGGAAGAATAAAAGGCTGATGGCACTTTTTCAAGATTATCAAGTCATCCGGCCACTCAATGAAGTGATCTGCTCTCTTTGACGCTAATGAGGTCTGACGTACAAGTGTTCCTACAAGGCTCATGTGATATATACAAGAAAAAAAATGCATGTCATTGTTTTCCTAGCCAGGGTGTCCCAAGTCCAACCCACAGCCAATTTGTGGCGTGAAAGATATGTGTTGAAAAAGTAGGGAGTTTGAGACACCTACTCCCCCATCGGTGTGACATCCCTGAGTAAACTACTACTACTGTAATAATAATTGTATTTTGTAGCGATCCAAGCAAAGCACTAACAACTAAAATAGTACAATTATTATGATATGTATTTTTTTTATTACGACGGCGTATTAGTATAAATATATATTTTTATGGGGCAATATTCCGAGAGAGAAAAAAACGTCACAAATTTGGCACTTTATAAAGTGGCAAATTTGCGAGTTTATAAAGTGGGAGATTTGTGAGAGAAAACTCAAGAAACTTACGAGAAATACACGTAGCGTAGCTATAGTCGAATGTGAGGATTCGTTGGTGGTTAATGGGACACTGTTTATAAAATGAAAAGACAGGATGGAGACGGATTCATTCTTAATTTAAACTTTACTCGTCATACACGGCAGCTCGAGCGACAACACTGACTAAACAATAACCAATCAGAAGCTAGCATAACTTTCGGTAAGTGCAAGTCAATGACGGGGAGCAGCAGATTCGACACTTAAACTTAGCTACTTGTACACAAAAATACCAAAATGTATGAATGTGTAAATAATAATTCTGGAAACATAAATGTACATATGTTAATATTTACGTTAACAAATTAACTTAATCGTCCGGGTGTGGACCTTCGCAAAGCGAGGCGTCTTTGTCGCTGGTAGTACCCAACGCTTCAAAGTGCGAATGCTTAACATGATATGGTTGAAGCCATTACTATCTCCTTATTGTAAAACCCGACCAAAAATTATTAGCACAAACATACACTACGTGTATTTCTCGTAGGATTCTGAGGGGTTTTTTTCGCGCAAATCTGCCACTTTATAAAGTCGCATATTTGCCACTTTATACTATTTTTTTTCTCTGAATATTATAATATATTTATACGTGGCCCTAATACGCAGTCATCATTTATTAATTTTTATTTATTTATTTATTTATATATATTATTATTATTATTATTGCTCAACCTTCTGCTTCGTGATTTTTGCAAACTCATTTTGTTGTCTTTTTTTTTTTTTTTTTTTTTACAGATGAGTGGCATTTCCATTAATTTTAATGAATGAAGAGGATTTACTGTAAGATACGAGAGTTGTAGATTCAATTGGTACCTCAAGGCACCCCACCCCTGTGTTTTTATTCTTGTCAAATGTCAAACACACCCAGCACAAGACAATCGCTCAGTCTAATCTTTCAGAGGCATTGGAGAATCTGAACTTTGCGAGAATCTGACCTTTGCTCAAATTCGGCCCAATTATCGGTACAGGTATGTGTGTACATCACTGAAGCAGGGAAGAGAAACTCAACCGTGACCTAGAGTAGATAAGAATAAAAAAAGTGTTGGATGTAATGAAAAAATGCTGCCATAACATCGTGACTTCATCTGTTCCCACTCCGCTAATACCGCCATATGTCAAACCTAAAATGCATCCAGCCGTGCTTCTCATATCTCCGCAAGCTGTTTGTGGGCACCACGTCGCTCTTAATGTGCAATCCACCAATTAGGAAGGTATAAAACACATCACGGCTTTGCAGTTTAATGACCTTTAGGTAGCTTTGTTACCGCACAATAGACTGCATCATTATCCGTCACATCATCACCAGTGTGGCTCTTTGAGGACTCAGCAAGGTGCAGCTGTCATGAAGATGAGGCAGTCTGGGTATCAGACATGAGAGGAAGTAAGATGGATGTTCTTCTTTTAAGAAAGGAAAGGAAAAATTACATCTAAGAGAAAGCAACTCTGTCAGCACATCACAGTGGGACGGATTTTCTAAAGGTTTGCACATACAAAAATGGGAGAAAACAGATGTAGATGCTGGTCTACGCGGTATAGTGTTAATTTTAGCTAGTTACATTGAGTCTAGTTTTAATCCAGTTTCAATCACGTTTTTATCATAGTTAGTCATCCTCATCCCATTTTTATTTAGTCCATTTTTAGTCTTTATTTTAGTCCAAGGATACATCATTTGTCTAGTTTTAGTCAACAAAAACTTTCAACATTTTAGTGTCAACGTTTTTTTGCCAGCAGATAATGTTGAACATTTAAGATCTAAAACTAGTTCGCATTAAATTTTTCTCATCTTTTTGATGAAAAACAACTTCACACACAATTACAGGATATCAACAAGTGGTTACTATGACTCCATGCTCTAAACTAGTAAATTAGCCAGCATTAGTTTTTGCGGTCGGATTAACATTATTGTTGGAACGTTATAGCCGTTGGAATAAAGTTACGTTATAAATGTTTTGCTTTAACCTTCCACCGTGAATCCACCTCCTGTCTTTCCCATGTGTTTGTGCACGTTGCACTCGCTAGCTGCAGATTTGAAATGGGGTGTGCCACTATGTCACATGACATTGTCACAGTGACAGATTTTACAAAATCATTTCATTGTTATCTCGTTTTTGTTCATGAACTAAAATGTCCATAGATTTTAGTCCACTTTTTAAATTGCCTCTCACAGATTGCACATAGTGCAATGAGAAAAGTATTAAATAGATGAATAGGTTAGACGCGCTTTTAAATAGCACATTTGAAAGGCAGAGTGGTGTTAGCATAGTGGAGACAAAATGAGAGCTTGTGTAAATATTTTTGAAAATGCCAGTAAGCAGAGATGGGAAATCCCGGTCCAGGAAGTAAAAACCCTGCCAGAGTTTGGCTTTAGCTACAGGTGCTTTTACTCAACCGGCTGGTAAACGAGGTCATAACGAGAAGCACCTGTGGCTAAAGCCAAACTCTGGCAGTGTTTCTACTTTCTTGACCTGGTTTTCTCATCACTTCCAGTAACAAAAAAGATAAGTTCCCAAAAAGTGAGAACAGTCTATAAGAGTGAATGCGCAATTTAGTGCCCGCTATTTGGGATCTTTATAAATCCACGCCGAGTATATTTAATGATCTAATGGATTCGTCTCCTGTTGAGCGCTCACTGAATGGCAAGCGCTCACGTTTTCTCTCCGTTTTTGAGCTCCGAGTTTGTGCAGTTGGCATGTGCATGCATAATACATCCACCTTCCTCTTTTTATCTCCCTCTCGCTCTTGTGCAGCTCTCCTCAGCTCTTCTCTTTGATGCGGTATACGCGGTGGTGGCAGCGGTCCAGGAGCTGAACCGTAGCCAAAATGTAGGCGCCACGCAGCTCTCCTGCAAGTCCTCCAAAATCTGGGAGCACGGCACTAGTCTCATGAATTACCTGAGGATGGTAAGTTGGCCCCGGCTGGACGTCATGAAAAAGATAATAATAATTCAACGCGCCTTTATGGAAATGTTTATTATTTTGGCAGGGGTGGAAGCTATTTGTATGTCCATATAAATCAGGAATTTGGCCTAAAGCTATATCGAGATGCCCTTGAGAAGGTTCCAAAGTGGGTCAAATCAAAATGGGGAGCACTTGATTTAAGTTATTTTTTCCCAGGGAATACCAAATAAATAAGTTAAGATGGGCTTTTCAATTGAACATAATAGCTGTAAATAGCTGTTTTGACATGTTTTTGTTATTCTTTAACATTTACTCATAGAACTGAGATAACAAAAAGTCTCCATTTTCATCTTTTTATTCTACATTTGACTGAGGGCAGATAAAAAAGAAGAATAGCGGGTAGTTGGCCTGTCCCATCCAGTATTTTCTATAATAATCACTGAAGAGAAGAAAGTGGGCTGGAGTCAAAGGAAAATTCTTTAATGCGCAGTTATGTCTTGGTTGGACAGGTAGAGCTGGAGGGTCTAACAGGCCACATTGAATTCAACAGCAAAGGCCAACGCTCCAACTACGCCCTTCGGATCATGCAAAGCAGCAAGGATGGCCTAAGGCAGGTAAAGTGACCTCCAAAATTTTATCAAACTGATGCGTGTGCATCTCCATAACACACTAGCGCTTCTTCAATTCACATTTGTATTGTTTACCATTTTCCACGAATAGTCGCTGAGGTCATTTATCTACAGATGGGATTAGCTGTCTACTCGTGTGATGCTTTTGTTTGTATTCATTTTAGAATTATAAGCAAATCTATCAATCTTTGATTATAAATTGGTTAAAGGATTATGATTACTACAACATAATTTTTTTGTTAGCCAGTCTATGGTGTTTTGCATTGTGTGTTAGCATTAAGCTAGTGGTACTTTTGCAAGACAAAGTAAATGTGTTTTAATTAAACACACGTTTAATTGTCTGTAATATGTGTAGCTTTGGAGTAACAAGCAAGGAAATTGTTCTCCATCTGCCAAGCTGCTGCTTGTAGTGAAGTTTGCTGCATCCATCTAGCACTTGTAACTTGGACTTTTGATTGAAAAGAAAGACAAAATATCGTCTGAGGAATGGCTTGAATCTGGAAAAAGTCAGAAGTCTGGTCAAGTAGTGGTACCACTGCTTTGTTTAAGACAAAATCAAAGACAATTATGAAGAAATATTTGGTCACTCGATCACCATGTTGTGTTTCACTCAAAATGGCTCATGCTAATGTGTGTCAAAAAGATGTCATTCCTGTGTAAGTGCACTTGATGGCTTTACAAAAGCAGTTTCTAGAAAAAATAAATATTCAATTAGTGACTACCATTTCCTTTATAATAATTGGTTAGTGCACAATACACATCATACCATAACACAGAGGCCCCCTGAGTATAATGCCAGTAACTATGTCAGATGCGTAAAGTCATATTTACGGATGGGATTTGCCTGTATGCAGGTGAGGTATAAAAATAAAACTGCAGTCATTCTGCCGTCGAGCGCATGCTTTACAGCAGTCGTAAGACTTTTTGTGATGTTATTGGAACATTCTTGGGAACACTTTGGAACGAGACAACAACCTAAAATCCTAGACAGGCTGGGGAGAATCAGTTTTGGGAAAAGGCATTGCTCAATTCTCTCCCATCCATCAACGCCTTCTTAAAATGCACCACTGGAGCCCCAGCAGTCACAGGCAACTGAAATCTGAGGTTGAAAATCAAGAGTGTATGCGAATAATGGATGGAAGGCATAACTGGGACCTGAGATATAAATCAGCTCTAGAATAACTATATGGCCTCAAATAGATGAGGTGGAATGGTATCAAGATGAAGTATCTTGGTACGGTTTATGGAAGTTAATGATAGTCAGGTAACTTCAGGTTATACTGTATTTGTTACAAATGAAAGATCATACATAACGATGATGTTGTTGTTGATGTTTTGACTTTTAACCCGTCCCATCAAGGAGTCACTTGCATGATTTGTCTCGGACAGTCTTTTCATCAACTTAGGGTGACCAGATATCTTGGTTTAACGGATTTCACCAACCTCACTGTTTTGTTTCGCTTTTACGCAGCACCCATCTCAGCCTCTTGTTTGTTTTTTTATTTGTTTTTTTATTTAGTCCAGTCAACAAGCCAATTGTTTGGGCCATATGTGTGTCCCAGTTGTCATAGCGATTCACAGGACTGACCCAACTTCATCTCATTTCTAACAGGCGTCTTTTCATCATACCGTAACTAGAACCACTTCCTGCTTCCGTCGCTAAGAATCATGGGAAATGTAGTCCTACTAGCCCAACGCCGCAATCGCCGGTCGGACCCAACGCAATTTGAGCTTTTCTGGTGGCATATTTCCAATATAAAAAAGGCAGGACCAGCAGAAGGTAAACGGCACCGCCAGCTTAAAATAGCTGCCGGGATCGAGCAAAAAAGGTTGGATGATAGTGAGTGCAATGTCTTGTTTAGCGCTTTGTTGTATATTTTATTTTCAGCAGAATTGTATGGTGCCGTTTTTATTTTGAAAATCTGGGATGCCATGTGTTGCTATCGCTTGTGTGTAGAGTTGTTTGAAGTTTTATGATTATTGCAAAAATTATGCTAGTTTTGTTAGCTTTTTTGTGTGTTACCATTAAGGGAGCAGACTTTCGTTTTTCCCAGGTAATATCATTTGGGTTCTTTATTTTATGTTTAAAGTTACTGTCCGACATTTTTCTATTGCTGTTTGTAAACTGACGCTCGAGGAAGCCGAGGACAGCAACACCAACCAGCAACAAGCGTGAAACCAGTTCACTAATCAGGAGCGGGTGTTCGCACAGCCATATTTGCATATGCCACTCTTAGTAACTTCCTGCAACGGGTTAGCTGGATGGAAAACGTTCCGGACAGGCCAAAACAAATTCTACGGACTGCCAAATCGCTGCTTGTTGTGAAGTTTGCTGTCACTGTGGCTAGCGCTCATGACTACGATTTTTGCTGGAAAATGGAGATAATGAATACTTGGTCAACAGCTCACATCTTGAAAAATGCGTAAGTCGTGTCGCTCGTAAGTCAAGTCCGACTGTACTTCAGTGTACATGCTAGTGCAATAAATGTGAAGTTATATAAACTAAAGCATGTGACTTGATCGTGATATGGGCAGACTACACTCGATGCTTGTATGCACGCACATACTCTGCGGAAAGCCAATCGTCTTAGTTTCCTTTGTCCAACACATTTGAATAGTTTAGTCATTCTTTCTCATTCATAGTTTTGTAATTCTTCCTCTTTCAGAGCCTTTTCTCCGCTGCTGTTTGGATGGGATAATAAGTGATTACGGATGTCTTCTATTCTTATGTCTACTTACACATGAGCAGCAGAGATTATGATGAATAGCAGCATTTGAAGTGCTCTGGTCGATGCTGAGGGTTTACTCTCCCTTCAAGACTTAATATCACTTTTCATTTTAAATCCTGATACTTGATGTAAATCTGATGGGTTTAATCCTGTGTTTTCATGAATTACCTGTCATGTCACTGTCTCGCTTGTCCTCTGCAGCATGTGAGGCGGCTGTTGACACCAATCTAATATAAGAATTGAGGAGTCACTCTGCTTTTGCACATCCATTATTTTTTGTTTATGAAAAATGCCACTTGCTGCCCGAGTGTGGCTAAAATTTTTACCTATTCAGACATCAGCTCATCTGCCTTTATTAACCTTGTCTGTGTCCCCGAGCGTCCCCTCTCTTTATTCTGGCACCAGTACAGTCTAACATAAGGCGACTGTCATGGTGTCTAATGTGAGGATTTCAAGCAGGAGCCTGTTTGTTTGTTTTTTTTGTTTTGTTTTTTTATTATGTGGAAAGGCAGGGCGTTACATGTGGGGAGGGGAGATTACCAGCATGGGGGGTGTTGTTTGTTTTTGTTGACTAACACCTCACGCACCACATACTGATGCCTTTGGGCTCTCTGGGCCAAACAAAAACTGGAAGGTGTGAGGGCCTTGACAGAGATAAGAAAGTTGGCTCAATGCCCCCCCATCACCTTACCAGCCAAATCCACTCAACCTTTCGCCCCACACACAAATTCGAATACAATGTTGTGGTGCAAATCAGCATGGGTGGGACAAAAGTGGAATCTCTAAAGTCGAGCACTCCTGAGGTTGTACAGTTTGGAATTGGATGTCCTGCAAGAAGGCTGCAGATAGGACAGAGTCATTTACAAGCAGGCCAGAAAGCAGCTGACAATGGAAATTAATTACCACCTATCCATTTTTAAGCGGCCCGCAGCTTGTACTAAAGATGCTTATACTAAAAAAAAAAAATCTGCTACTAATACAATTGTTTTATATATAGTAGAGCTTTTTTCTTAATATAAAATTATGCAAATGAACATAAAAATGGTCATCTTATGACAAATTACTCCTCTTTTGGTTCTGAGTGTAGAAATGGGATTTGGCTGATGGGGCAGATTTTTTCTGGTGGGTTACAGGGTCTCGAATACTCCAAAATCTTAAAAAAATTTAATAAAATAAAAAATAAATAAATATAAATTATTCGCCTTAAAGAAAGCCGATCAGGTAGCATTTTTTTCCAAAAACTGATTTTGATGTGGTTGATAAATTAAAGTAAAAAAATAAAATAAAATAAAAAGTGGCTCTTGCATCCTTCGATTTTTATGTATGTGGTCCTCGGATGAAAAAGTTTGGACACCCCTGATCTAGAAAGAAGCTACGGCAGAACCAACTTTCTGCTAATGAATTGTGTCAGTGTCAACTACAGGAGACCATCACCCCAAGTGGAGTTCAACAATAGCCTGTTTAACTCATTCACTCCCAGCCATTTTCACTGAAGCAACCCCCTTCACTCCCGGCTGTTTTACTGGATTTTGACTGATTTTGCAAGGCAAACTGAATATTGTATTCTATTGCTATAAAAACATGGAACCCACCAAAAGAAAGATTAGAGTCTCATCTTTCATTAGGAAAAAAAGTATATTTGTGTCTGTTTCCGATTTGCAGCAATTAGCATTAGAATATAGCTAAGTTTTGTCAATATTCACATTCCTGGTGAAATCACTGACAAAAAGAGTTTGTTACAACATGGCCCTGGCTGATCTCTTATACTCGGCTGCCACCTGCTGGCCATTTTTGTAATAACTGGCATTGCTTCAGGCGTTATCTTCAGTTCAGAGGCTGCATCAAAGCCTTCTGTATGCTCTAGCGTAAACAATACATAAAAAATGTATAAATATGTTTTTGGGAGCAAATGAGTTAATGACCTTATCACACTCTTCTGGCGATTTGATTAAAACCTGGCGTCTCTCACTCCCAAACACTCACAGGAACACATAAACTCTTATCCCAGTCTACAACTAACTTGCCAATTTGGGACTGAGTGACTTGGTCTCTTATCTGTGGTGCTAAAGTCATTTGAAAACCCTGCATTGGACTAGATGGAGTGCATAATACAACACATGCAGTTTGCCTCCCGGGCAGACGAGTTGGTGGACGATGCAGTCAGTGTTAGGCTGTTCTCTCTTTCTGCAAGCTCTTTCTCGAGCTCCTGAAGGTTGAAGATGATACACAGTCATCCATCTGATAAGCGACGGCGAGTCTGCATCTAGACGGGAGGTAGAGTGGCTGATGCCCTGGAGCTGAACTGGCTCAAGACTGTAGAAATGATTGCGGGCTTAAGCAACTGCCCTGTGTCTCGCCATCAGGACCTTAAAGTTTCTGTAATCACAATCTTCAACCTGAGCTCTTTCCTGTTTTTGTTTTTTTCCTGAATGGAAGAATTGTTTCAGCAAACATCCTGAAAAGAACTGTGTTCAACCTTTGAGGTTTTACTGTAATTGATTGTTCAGTGTCAGCTCTAGCCAGGAAAAAAAAAACGCACATTCATTTCATTCACAACCCACACATAGCTTCAATGATACGTGCACCATTGATGATGTGTCCGCATTACGCAAGTGTTTCGATTTGTTCGATCTTGGCAGGCAAAGTAAATGAAGCAGCTGCTTGTAATGCTGGTGTCCCACTAGGCCAACGATTGCTGATGTAAGAAGGCAGCCTGGCATTCTCTCACGCTCTGGCACCTCTATCCACAAGAATCTGTGAATATCAAGTGGAGAAAAAGGGGTGGGAGAGCAAAGCGAGATTCATCCAAAAGGTAACTACTGTGTAGTCTAAATCGGAGGACAGTTAGACTGAATACATCAAATTTCCTCCACTTGCAGTTCCTGGGGGCCATTTAGGTGTCAAATCCATATACAACAATGTCACATAATTTATTTTAACACATAATATTTTAAAATTTAAATAAAATATACCATATGAAAATGTACAGACTGTGAAGAGAAACAGGAGATTTGATCAAATAAAAAAAAAAATACTGGGTGCAACTAATAAGTGTTATGATTTAGGTTACATTTTAACTTGATGACGTCAGACAAGACTAGAGCGTTATTTGTCATTCAAAACGGCATTTTCACATAATGTTAAATGATCTCCCTTGTCTAATTGTGACGTGAAGTTAGCTACTATGCCTATACATCCTGAAATGTGGGTCTGCTTTAAAGTGCCTCATTATCAGAGGTGAGAGCAGACTTTTTTTTTTTCTTTCTCACGCACGCACACACACACGCACGCACGCACAAACACACGCACGCACGCACGCACGCACGCACGCACAAACACACATTAAAAAAAAAAAAAAAGGGAGAACAATGATGATGACATTTCAAATGATCAATACTGAGATCTCCCAGGAAAAAAAAAAAAAGAGGTGAGAGCAGACGTGAGAGCCTGCAGGTGGAAGAATGAAGAGGGGGAAAAAAATGTCTGACATGAGAGCCAGCGTGTGAACAAGGGCTTCATGCGAGCATGGCCGCTTTAGAGTGCCTCGTTGTTATGGTGTGGAAACGCCCCGTGGGGTATATTTAAGCTAATGGAGGCTTTAAGAGGATATATTTTCGTAGCTCAAACATAGTTGTGTGTAGTCATAAGAATAATATTAATTGTTTCAAAAATCATTTCTGTCGCTGAAATTTGGCAAGGTCATGAAAACACTCTTCTTTGCAGTTTAAATTTAAAAGACGTGTATTTGTACTTGAAAAAGGAAGTCAACCACAAAAATGTCTTTAGATTACTATGTTTTACAGTATGTAACCCCACATGGTTTATGGACTGTGAACTAAGCAGCAAAATACACCTGTTGTTATTCATCCCAGGGGGCGGCCATTTTGCCACTTTCTGTTGACTGAAAATGACATTACAGTTGCTCAGGTCTTAAAGACCAATCACAGCTCAGCTGTTTTATTAACTAGTGTCTATAAACTCAGGTAGTTACAATTTTCTTGAGTGGGAAAGGGTCAGCATCTATGTTGTCCCTTTGTTCAAGTGGAGAAGTGGAGATTAGTATAGCGGATATTTTTAAACAAATATGCGTTGGGTTTAAGCAAAACATACCCAAGAAACATTAAGCACATACTTATTCTTTGGCAGTTTTAAAAAAGGATGACAGGTTAAATACTATTTGACCCAATGCAGCGGTAAGGACCCGTATTGTTCCATATTATGTGAATAATTAATGTTATTGTTTTGATGGAAGCAGCTGTAATGCCCTTGATTCGTTTGTTATGTCCATTTACAAGGCAGCCTAATGAGTGAATTTGTTGGTGGCTTGCATGTGCACGGATGTTTCTCATTCTCCAGATGGTATGAACAGCAGGACGAGGCTGTAAAACGGCATCATTGCTGATATATAAATGTCTAATATCACTGAAGCGTACTCCTCGCCTTTCGAGTAACATTCGAGATTGTTGCTGGAATAGATGGCCGCATCATGTGTTTGGTGGGTTGCATCAAAGAGGCGCGCCGGGCCGTGGCAAGTGTGCGGCTACAGACTGATCAATCTGACATTAGTTGGCAGCTTCTGTTTGCCTGTTTTGATGTGCGCGCATCAGCACTTACGCATGAGCATCACTTAGTTGCTACGCACGCGAGCAACCGCCACCATCTTTGGCAGAGGCATAAGTCCCCTCCAAAACAAACACATCGCCGCCTGCCAGGGAACCGCAGCACAACAAATCACACAGCCCCTGGCCTCCCAAGACTGTCCCTCTTGGTCTGCATAGCCCTCATTGAAAACAGCCTGACTCTTAAAAAGGGAAGGCAATTAAATGAGTAATTATTGCAGTGTGTGAAGTGCAAGGTGTCAGTAATACTCTGTTGGACTTCACACGTGGATTGCAGGAGGCTGTCTGGTTGTGAAAACCCTTGGCCAGCCCCTTCAGAGAAAACAATCACTAATTAAATTATGCAATATAGTCACTTGCTAAGGCCTGTTGAGTAGAAAGGAGGCGAGAAACGAGAAGGTAGTCCATTGCATGCTAGCATGGGGGACCCTATAACTACATTGCAATTTGTGTTTCTGAGTGAAATTGCTTTATTTGCAATTCATCACCGTTATGTTGTGTCTGATTTGATACATCCAGTCACAATGCTTTAAATTTGTAAATTTATAACCGTCAAAAACATTATAATTAACAGACATATCAAACATATTCTTTTTTCCAAAAATCTGAACTTCCCACTATTAATAAGTCTCTCCTTTCTCAATTGGGGCCATCTTGCATGGTGGCTGGAAAAGCCCTCAGCTGGGTGATACTGCCCTCTAATGGATTATCCATGCAATGCATGTGTCAGACCATACTCGTTAGGGTTTTAATGGGGGGAAAAAAATATCATACTCAAAATGTCTTGTACTTAATATGATTTGTTTTGCTTTATATGAGTTAAAACGTCTGAAGTCTCGTAGTGTGCAAATATGTTACCACTCGCAGCCCAGGTAAGGACATTTCTCATCATAACAAGAAACGTTCTCATTCAAACGAGAAAATGTTATCGCTAAGGGGCGAAAGTTTCTCATTAGGAAGAGAAAGTGCCATGGCAGGTGGGAATGGTTGCCGGAGGGTGGACCCAAATGCGGGGAAACACGGCAGAGACAAGAGGCAATGTGAGGAACTTTATTGAAACATAGAAAGTAAGGCGAGTGGATAAGTACTGGACGGAACGTGACTGGACGGGCAGTAACTGGATTGGACGCCATGACTGATCACCATGACGGGTTGTGAGAGGACTGGACGAGAGGAGGCTGGTTGCCATGGCTGGCTTGACTGTGGCTAGCTTGACTGAGGCTAGCTTGGCAGAGTGTAGGCAACTTAATTGTGACGAGGACGACTTGACTGTGACGTAGACGACTAGACTGAGATGTGGACGACTTAACTGTGACAGGCGCTTGGCTTGACGCGACAAGAAACACAGACATAACGTCGACAATGCTCCCACACAGACTGGACGAACACAACAGACTAAGGCCCCGTCCAAAGCTTCGTTCCTCAAACAAATCTCGTACACACAGAAGCATTTCAAGACTTGCGTGTGTCCAAAAGAAGACGCTGAGGACATTTAACAGTTGTAATGTATATGCCAAGTCTGGAGTGGTGCTGTAGCGCAGCCACAGGGAGTTAACGGAAAGCGTAGAAGAAGAATCAGCGAAGAAGACTAACACTTTTTTTAAAAACTTTATTGCAATCTAAAAAGACAAACAGGAGAAGTGACAATGGCGGGTGATTCAAGTACGACACCGCTTGTTGAATGTGGGAATAAAGAACCGAAATATTTTGCTGCAAAAGCTTAAGCCAGCTAAGGAGGCTGCGCAAAACGACTACGACACGGCTATCCGCCATTGTTGTTGACAGACTGACGGCCCAGTTTCAAAAGTGATCGGTCTCAAGCTCCGAAACCGTGCCATCACTTGGACAAACGGCATAAACGGTAAGAAACTTGTGAGGATACATTGAAACTGGCTTTCGTGTGGACGGGGCCTAGAGACACCAACACTAATGACACACACCTGGGGAACACAATTGACTGAGGGCACTGACTGGACACACACTGGGAAGGGTAAGGAACACACAGGTGGACGTGGTCAGACATAACGAGAGAAGGGAAGAAATTGGGAACACATGACAAACACCAACCACAGGGAACCAAAACATGACAGAAAGTTTCTCGTTCTTATGAGAAACATATTTCACTTCCCACCCCCC
This sequence comes from Vanacampus margaritifer, assembly GCF_051991255.1. NCBI lineage: Eukaryota > Metazoa > Chordata > Actinopteri > Syngnathiformes > Syngnathidae > Vanacampus > Vanacampus margaritifer. The sequence continues at coordinate 20,441,558 of NC_135436.1, read as the reverse complement.
TCCTATGTCACTTTAGGGTCTCCGTAAAGAATGTTTTGTTTTTTTCAACTTTTTTTCTAAAAATCAGGTCAATGAATTCTGGAACAGATTGCGTTCGTCCACCTCTTAACTTTGCTTTTCTTTAACTGGTGTACCGACCACTGCCAAAATGGTGGAGATTTGACACACCAGTCTTTTGGTCATAATTAGGACTATAGTGAGATGAGCACACAGCACTAGCAAATCTGGTTAACAGCAACATGCCGCAAAGACAAAATACTGGATGTGATTGGTTTTCCATGTTTGTCAGTTCCTCTTGTTTCCGTTTGGTGGCAAGTTGCGCCGAGTCACACTGTTATGATGTCACTTTATATAGAAAACGGATGCAGCTTTGTGGAATGGTTTTGTTGCGTCGATGATTGAGATTTTCGGAGCTTGCTAGTGAGCTGCCATCTCTCGCTTCAGTGCTGTTTGTCATCATTTTCTGATATGTGCCAAATCCATTCATTTTTATGGATTTTTTTTTGTGTGTCTAAAACTGAGACTCCCTTCAATGGATTTTGTTCTCCATTCTTGAGGTAATAGAAATCCCTCCCAAGGTGAATGAACAAGCTACTCCCAGCGGATTGACTGAAATAGAAAGTGTCCCAATTTACTCCTTTTTTTTTTTTTTTCAATTTGCAGCACCATTCAATGTGAATTGCCTAAATAAATAAAGAAAGAAAGAAAATAACTGATGCCAGATTCTTCATATTTGGCTTCTGTAACTCATTTGACTTTCATTTTTTCCCATTCCCTTCCGTGGGCACATCTCCAATTGTCTGTCACCTCCTTGTAACAGACTTTCTTTAATCATATTGATTTTCTTCTTACTAATGTAGTCCCTCTACATTTTACCACCCCGTGTTCTCATTTTCCTTTCATCTGACTGAGGTGATTGTCTCTATGGACTATCAATAAACTGTTAAATCATTCAGTCTTGTCAGTGTCTATCCTGGCCGGAATTATGAGTCCAACAATTACAGTCGATTTTTTTTTTTTCTGTATGAAACCTCATCCCGATGTCCTTGTATCCTTTAACTTGAAGTGAGTAAAGCCCCCGTTTATGGCCGTGTCTTAGCACCTCACGCTATGATTGACACGCGCATACGCTTCCTGCGTGGGCACCACTCCAATTTTCATGAGATGATTTCAGCCGTGTTATTTACACAAGACATGCTCCAGTTTAAATGGTGAATTTCTTTCTCTTTTCATGGTGGGTTTATTTATTTCCTGTCAGCGCCGCTTGTACTTTTATTATGGCAATCTGCTTCTTTTTTTTCTGTCCTATACGCTGCCTCTCAGAACACTATTACTGTCGCGGGGCTGTTCCGCCCGCCACCAATGCAGATGCTCTCTGTTCAATCTTTTTCGGCCGCGGCAGTGTGTGGAGGAGGAATGGGAGAGAGTAAGGCGGTAGGACAGGTAGAGCCGGGATGAGAGGTGTGGTGTCGCCCAGCAGGCTGACACATCCCAGACTGCAACCATCCTTTTCTCTCATGAAAGGACATCATCATTTGGGAGCACATCACACTCCAACTTGGATCTCCATTTTTTTTTTTTTTTCGTGTGTGTGTGTGCCTCGGGCTCCCAATAGACACATCTTAACAAGGCCTGAATGATTTAACCTCCCTGGATGAAAATATGATTTCTAGGGTTTGCTTGCATGCTTGAGTTTTATGCAACAGGACGAGGTGGCCGTGACAGTGGGTGGGAAACCGCTCCAGATGGCGTTGCTAAAATATACAGTATCAGTTATATTATCTACACTTCGACATAAACGAGCAGGCCTGAAAATGGAGTCAGTTTTGAATCATCTGATTCCTTTTTGATGACAGTCATAGGGAAGAGTCAATGGGGATGGGATTAAAAAAATAATAATTTTTTTTGCCTCTTGTTATAGTGACGGTCATCGACGGAGAAAGGTAATTGTGAACTTTCGGTGCATAAATGTGCACCCAATAAAGGGGAGAAACAGGGTAATGCTAAATTCCATTTTAGATTAGATTCTAATCCTTAAAGAAAAGAAAGCAAGCACTCAGGGGAGTAAGAGCAAAATCATTACAATATGGATCTCTTTAAGTTTTTCTGTGCAATGCAAGATTAGTCTTTTTTTTATTATTATTCTCTTTCTTTCCCTAATTCTAGCTGTTCTTTAACGTTGCTGCATTCTCATTTGTTTGTCATTTAATATATTTTAAAGCAAGTATTGCAGTAGCAGTGTGTATTTCATCTGTGTACATGCGTAGTGTGGGTTTTCACACTGGTTGCCTTTCAAGCTTCTAATTACTTTACTGACTACTTGCTTTAAAAGTAACTTATATTACTGATTAATTGCTTCAAAAAGTAAGATGGATTACAAGGTAATTTAGTTACTTTCAGCAGGACAACATAAAAATGAGACCCCATTTTGCCACCTGATGGGAATTGTTGTTTTAACAGGAACGTTTAAGAATAGTTTGCTTTTATTGCAAATAAAATGATGGCTACCTTTTTGACTTCATAATTCATAATAATTTTAATTTAAAGACATTTAAGTATTTTCAGGATTGAATGTAAAATTGCTACAGTCTTTGCTGCTAGACTTTGAGGACTTCACTGAACAAAAATATGTTTTAAAATGTTTAAAAATTCTCCCTCCCCTACTTTATAAAACTTGAGACCCTTTGTTCGCATCAGTATTAAATGTCTAACTATACGCAACAAAAATATAAACAAACACTTTGGTTTTTGCTCCCATTTTTTACGAGATGAACTCAGACCTAAATCTTCTTCCACATACACGATATCACAATTTCTCTCAAATATTATTCACAAACCAGTCTAAATCTTTGATAGTGAGCACTTCTCCTTTGCCGAGATAATCCATCCCACCTCACAGGTGTGCCATATCAAGATGCTGATTATACACCATGATTAGTGCACAGGTGTACCTCAGACTGTCCACAATAAAAGCAATTTTGTTTTATTGGTTTTCTGGGTCTCATATATAATTAACTGTACTGTATTGTATTTTATTGAACCACAAAAACATGGCACGATTGTCATGGAAGATTAAGATTGCAACAAAGACAAGAACCAGACAACAATAATGTGTAATTGAACGTCTGGCCGAAGCTGATGAGTTTGACTCGTGCTGTTGAACAGCATGCTTCGGGTGTGCTCATATGCAGGGCATGATTTCTGCTCTATGCCGAGATATAATACCAAATGGATTTTGATTAGAATGCACTGCAAATGAATCACCTGGCTGATAAATCACTCGTCATCTTTTGACATGTTATTTTCTCCGGACTTTTTCTAAATCTTGGCTCCTGAGGATTTATCGACAAAAAAAACTGACATCAAGCGGTGGCATCATGTGACCGCACCAAGCAAAAGAAAGTGAACCAATCATATGACGACATCAAATGAGAAGAGAAAGAAGTCAGGCTTAATCATCAAAGGCGTCTCCTCTGTGCTGAATTTGCATCTGCAATCTGAAATGTAGATGAAATATGGTATGTCAGGAACACACACACACTAGCAAGTACTTGTTGTGCTTTGTTTGGTCTCTGTGAGACATACGTCAGTCCCCCGTCCTCTTTTGTTTTCCTCATTGTACACTTTGCAGGCTGCAGATGGGGAATAGATCAAAAGCGTAATGTTGAGTTGTTGTTCAGCCTTAAAGGATTTCAAGGCTGGGTGAGGCTTGTGTGTGTTTGCGTCATCCCAAAAAACAACATGTGTATGTAACCTGTGTCCATTTTTAGCAATATGCATTTGCTCACGCTCGAATTGAAAGTCTCGTGTAGTTACAAAACGACTAGAGCTGCATTTTGAATTTGCGACCCCCCTACCCCACTGCGTGATATCGTCGCTGCTCAGCAGGACTATGCTTGCTATTGACACATTTCCATTTGCCAAAGCAGATACTATTTCTGCCTCGTGTCAGGGGTTCCAAGCTGCGGTGGGGGGGCCCTGGAGGGGGGTTGTGCTTGCTCTATCCTGGCCGGGGTCGACAGCTCCCCTCTTTGGTGGAGGTTTTCATGCATGCCAGATCAACCACACCAGCATCTATCGAAATTCAAACACAATCTGCTTCTTCCTCTGGTCGTTGAATCGGTGGAAGCTGATGTCTGTGGATCTCACTCTGCTTCGTCTGTCCTTCCTTCCTTTCCTCAGTCTCTCCTTTGGTCTCTTGAGGTATCCCTAATTTGTTGGAATTTAGATGTTTCTGGGGTTGGTGAAAGACTCTGGTTGGTAGTAGGTGATGTCTGGTCGGAGCTGGATTTCATTTCTTTGATCCTTCCTCGGGTCTCCTGACAGCCTCGCGACTCTAGCTGGATTCTGAAGTATTCGGTTTAGGTGAACAGTATGGGATTTTTAATAGGTTTTAGGTGAATTAATGAGTACACACTCACACATGCACACACACAAAAAAGAGAGAGAGAGAGCAATGATGATGACATGTTGAATCGGTAAAATAACCGAATGAACAAAAAGAAAAGATTAGTAAACGTGGGAATGAAGGCCTCTCTCCTCTTCTTCGTTTTCACTACCACTGCCTATACGATGTTGATATTTGTACAGCTGTCGTTGTCAAGAACTGTTGGATGTGAGGTTATCCATTGTTTGCATTGGTACTAACGCAAGATGCTGAGAACACGAAGCTCTGGCCTGCCACTCAGACTGACTCTTCAATTTTAAGCAAGCCTTCCCAGTCACCCTAATACCACTTAATGAGTGTTTGCGAGCAGAACCACCACATCTCGGAAAATGTCATGTGGCGGACACAATTGTCGCCGCAGCTGGAGCCAATGGCAAAAAATATTGCATTCTCTTCAAAGTTAGCACATTCATTCTCGGAGCAATCGTCTTCACTGTGCGTCAGTGTCAAACGCCCACATCACCACCTGTGAACTCCTCCAACACCACCCCGATTTTTCTCATCCTGCCCGCTCATGAGTCACATAGTGAAAGCTTCACTCAAACTTGCCGGTCCATAGAGAAAACATGCTACACACACTCACTCACACACATACACACACTACTGCAGGGCCTTTTATTTTGTATTTTTTTTTTTTGTATTTGACATGCTTGCTGTGTTACCAGTGTGAGGAATGGGAGTGGGTGTACTCTCTGTTCAGTTTTGGTCAGACTGCTGCTTGTTCTAATTATGTCCCCACTGCCAAAGAAAACATTATGGAATTCCCCAGAGATGTACGTTATTCGGGTAACTCCAGAAATTCTTGATGGACACTCCCATTGGGTGGGAATACTTTGCCAAAACTGTGCATGGCGGCCTCAAACACAACAAAAGCACAAGTGAAATAGAAACAGCAAAATAGAATTGATGATTTATTTATTTTGGGGCTGGGGGGTGTCGTCCCTACGATGACTCGTCTTTCAACGCGCTATGCTAAGCAACACAAGATGAAACCTGTCGAAATATGTCTTTACGTGAAAACTGGTCCACAAAAAAAGTTGGAGTTGAAGAAATGTCATTGATTAATTGACTTGGTTTCAACTGTCATCACATTATGGTTGATGACAAAAAATATTTTGTCATTTAACCCCTAATTTGTAGAATTTCTAATAATCATTGTTAATTGTGTTAATAAATGTATTTAAGTTCAATATAATACTTTCAAAGTGCTAAGTCTTGCTGTTTTGTTTTGGAGAACATTCAGAGACACCGATATTGTTATACAACTTAACTTACTGTAAAATCCTGAGAATAACACTTTTATTTTTAATGACGGGGTTGTATTATATTCAGCGGATTTTACAGTAAATTGTAATAATTATGGGGTCTATCTTTATATGCTCAGATTTTTTGGTACTTTTTTTATACTGTAATTAAGGTCAAATTTCATTTTTGGTGACATTAAAATAAACTTTTTTTTCCCACTGTGGAATAAACTTTCTCCACACATGCACACACACAAACTAGGAACACAGAAACACGTTTTGAGTGAGACCCATTTGTCGCGCCGCGTCACCTGAGTGCTTTAGTGTGGCTGTAAGCGGCCTGTATGACATTATACTTTATAACACTTGCTATTGCCGCCCGCCTTCATGATGAATGCGTCTGTCAGCCATTGCCTGTTGAAGGTGGTGTTTTTTGACAGCAGAATCAGCCAATGCTGACGCCTGAGTGAGCTGCCACCTTTATCTCTAGCTCCTGCGCTAATTCCCCATTATAGAAGGAAACGGAGGTATTCCCTGTTAGGGTGTCTCATCCCACTTGTTGTCATCATTCGCTTGCTTTTCCTTTCCATTTCACACTTGTATAAACTCTCTGTGAGTCTGTCTGTCTTCCTTCCCTGCCTGCCAGCTCACTGTTCCTCTTCTCTCAGCTCCAAGTTCTGTCTCCCAAGCCGGCTGCTGCTCATACTTCCCTCATTGATTTTCTCTCCATTTCGCAGGCATATTTCTCCCCCAGTCTTTTTGCTCCTGTAATATTAGCTTCTTTTATGATACCCAAACCCTCATCTTGCCTCCTTGTTTCTCTGCAACATTCATAATGTGCAGTGCTCATGCCGTCGGCACTCTAAACTGTACTTTTGCTCCATTGCTTTTTATTGTAATTGCAGTGTGAATACCAAATTAAGAACAGTGCAGATGTGGAAATTTAAACAATTTGAGTTATTTTTGACTCACACAGTCTGCTCCGGGCTGGGTTATTTCTCCCAAATTAAATTATGTTGGTTGGGGCGTTTTAAGCAGCGGTTGCCGTGTTTTATTTTGTTTTGTTTTGGTTTTCCCCCCCGCACCAAATTACCTCTGGAATTGTGTCCAGAATGTTCAACATATCTGGGATGGCATCACATGTAGTTAGCACATCTGCCTCACAGCCAAAATAATATAATCAAAAGGAACTTATCCCACATTCCAAAAAGACACAAGTAAGTCAGTCAGTAAAAGTAATTAAGTAGGTAATGTTGAAGAAAATAATATTTTTCTTCCGCGTGTTCGTTTTCTTTCGGGTAGTGAGAATGTTGGTTATCCGAATGCAGGCTGGAGATCGATGAACAGTCACTTTGAAGCTTTTATTTCTACAGAATATTCCGGGCACAAGTGAGTTCCTAGACAATCGCGGCAGCCTCTCACTAGTGCGAAGTTACAGCGGACTCACAACATTCTTATACTATCTTGAAGAGCGGTACCACAAAACCCCCAAGCCCCCAGCCCACCCGGAGTTCACCAGACATGAGATAAAACTTTTACAGACATCATTCAATACACATTGACTTCGACCACAGACAAATGGTCTATTGTTGTGGAAATAGAGGAGGCCCCCCAGACAAACCAACACCCGGCATAAGATAAGATTTACAAAGAAATCATACTAACACATTGCCTTCAACCACAGACAAATGGTCTATTGAGGAAATGAGTAAATTAAAACATTTATGACTAAATCTGGGCAGAAGACCCTCTTCAGTAAGTAAGTAATTCAAGAAAATAAGGAGGTAAGTAAGGAAAGTAAAGTAAATGTGTTAAGTAAGTAGGTAGGTAAAGTAAATAAGTTAAGTAAAGTTAGGTAATTAGGTAAGTGAGTAAAGTAAACAAGTTGCGTAAGTTAATTAGGTAACTAAGTAAGTAACCATGTAGGTGAGTAAAGTAAATAAGTAAGCTAAGTTGGTAAGTTCAGTAAGGAAAGCAAATAACTAAAGTAAGTAAAGGAAATAAGTTTGGGAATGTTGGGAAACTCAATGTACTTTAGTGAAAAGCACGTCATAGTCCAACAAATGAATAATCCATTTAAAAGAAAAGAAAAATGGTAAATGCACTTACTTGGTGCTGTATCTTGATCATATGTTTACAAATCCATATTTAATTATATCAACACATGGAAAGGTTAACCTTTTCTGTGTGAAATAACTCAACTTTAACCTCCAGGATCCCGCTCCATTCCCTAGCCAACAGTGGAACACATTTTCTTTTTCTCTCTTTTGGTCTACATTGCTACTAGCCTTATCCTAGCTAGCGCTAAGCTAGTTTGTCTCTCAGGTCCAACGTCTAAGTTAGCGAACCCCTTTCGTTTGTCGCCAACAGCGAGGAATTAGCCAGCCAAATATTTCCATAGCTACTTCCGGGGTCCACAGGAATGAAGTGGGACGTAGCTTTCACGGACGTGCACTGTCCACGTTAGTAGATACGTCGCACGTACGGAGTCAGAAGGGCCATACAAACAGTCCCTCCTGACGACAATATACTATGACGTGTTCTGACTCGAATTGGAAACTTCACTACTCAGCTTGAGTCACCCATTAGTGCAGATCCTTGGCAAATGCATTGTTAGTTCATTTTTTATTTCAAAATTGAAATGAAAGACCTTCTGGCTTTAATGACTGTCGCCACAAAGTAATGTACTCACCTGAAGCGGTGAATTGGCCTTTTTCACAGCAATTGCCGTCAATCATGTCACATCAGGGGTTACTTTATGTACCTTAACTGTAGCTGGCAGCGCATCAAGCCTATCGCTAAGTGTGAAAGTTGTGAAAGTAAGAGCTGTGAAGTTTTACAAAGAGTATATGACAAGATTTTTCCGTGGCATGTATTTGCTCCCGAGCGTGCGTTCCTGCTTACCCAAGCTGACGCTTACATTTTTCCTTCCTGCGAGTCGCACTGACTCACCGACGGCACCGCTCCGCTTCCCCCGACCGGCCCAAAGAGAGTTGACGGCGGGGCCACCTAAGGGCCGTTTCCTTCCCTCGTATCGCCTTCTCTTCCTGCTCGCAGCTCCTTCATCTTTCTCCTTCATCTTCCCTGTACGAGTCACCGTGACACCCGAGTCGACCATTCTCCTCACAGTCACACCCCCCCACGCTTAGACCTCGCTCTGCAGACGGCCACTGAAATCAGCCAAGCCACCTCCGCATGCTCAGAGAAGCGATTGTGCATGCCAGCTGCTTGAACGCCACCTTCGCGGGTCCCATCTTCATTTCTCACCACATCACTGTTTGAAGGCGAAAGTTGGTCCAGCTGTTGTTGATTTGTGTGAGCAAGGTATGGACTCCTCCAGCTGGTCCACCCCACGAAAAGGAACACAGGTTCATTTTGATCAAAGAACCCAAACCGTGGTGTCCAAATACGTTTGTCCAGCATGTTTCAGTGTTGTCCCATTGAGAAATGACAGCCAGTGAGCAGGCGTGTTACCTCTGTTAGCACTAACTGTTACCGGTACGTTTCTACTTCCTGTCTTCATGTCTTGGGTTATTCCGTTGACTTGATATAGCTTTTTGTAAATAAAATATGGATCTGGATCTGATACTACTGTTTTGTGCTCTTAAGTCTTATCTTTTTGTGATTTTTTTCTTAAAAGTGTAGGTGTAACATGCTACGTTAGCTTTTCACAGTAGCTGGCTAGCTAGCAGTAACCAAAATTAAATCTGTGTGTGATTTGTTTTAAGCGTTAAGTTTGGACTGTATAAAGCCCTTTTCACACTGTGCTTGGATTTTGCGTTGTTCACTTGTGGGGCTGGTTGAACTTGCTGAGCTACCAAACAGGTGATGCCTTTTCTCGCTCGTTTGGATGTAAAGTAGTTGAGTAAATGTTTGTAAAATGGAGGAGAGGTTATATAACTGAAGTGTGTGTAGCTAGCTAGATTTTATATTTAACTACTTTTGTTAAAAATGCTAACATCTACCACTTTCAACCAACTTCACACTAATCCAAAAAGTTAAAATTGTTTGTTGAAGTTGTTGTGTTGATTCTTCTTTTCCGAAAATACAGCTTTTTTTTAAATAACTTGGGCAGCTATGCTAAAGAGATATGTTGTTGTGCTCAACAGACCAAATTTTAATATTTCCAGAAACCACCTTCCTATTGTAGAAACTATCTGACATGAAATGAATGTAGTGAAATCTCATGAGTATTGCCACTTTAAAAGTTGACCACGCGCATTCTGGTCTGTTTATTGTAGTTGATTCTATTCTCCATCTCCAGACTCAAACAAACAAACAATTCCCAAAGCATGATTTCCAGGAGCTCATTTGAATTCCACTGAGTGACGCATTGAATCCGACAATGTATCAATGCTGAATAAGAAGCAATCATTTGCTCTTCCTTTACAACATTCATAACGGTGGCTCGGCTGATACTGTGATAAATGGCATAATATGAGAGTATTTCTAAACCAGACATTTTCTTGATGTGTTGGATCACTGACTTTGAACGCAGATGATTAGAAAAGTTCCTGTGAATTGGCACCATAATGTTTTTCAATGAGAAGCACATTTTGTCACCAAGCTCTCTATGAATATTTAATGAAAGTTTGTCCTTTTTCTATTTTGTGTGCACTTTGGTCACATCCTGCGCTGGTGCTGGTGGCTTCCTTGAATATCACACAAGTATTAAAATAGCATGCAAAAAAAAAAAGTAATAAAAGTTTGTTTTGCATGTTATCTGATGTTTTTGATGTGCCGTGCCTAAGTAGAACATTTGACGAGACAAGGAAATTAAAATTGTTGTACCCATACCACCTGTGTTGTCAGTTACTATTCTTTAAGGTTAAGGGTTGTCTTTTGATCTAATCGAGTGTATGGGGAGATTTAATAATATCACAATTTGCAGGAGTAATTTACCTGCTTCAAAGTCAAAGAATATAAAAGTGAAAGAGAAAAATCAGGATGAGTTGTAAAAAACATAATAATAATAATAATAATAATAAATTTCAAATAAATAAATACATGTAGAAAATTGCTGTGTCGGTACTTTGGAAATGAACAGGGGTGAAAGGATTCTGAGGCCGCTGCATTCACAACAAAGCAAGTCATTTGATTTTACAAATCCATCTTAAACTGACACTATTGGATGTGGTTCACATGTTTTGACAGTGGTAAAGGGAAAAAAAATACTCCAGAAAATTTTAGTATAGATTCTACCTTTTTTTAAAATTATTATTATAATTTGTTATCCTCATTATAGCCCCTCAAAGGGAAATTAAAACTATATATATAAAAATATATATATATATATGTATATATATATATATATATATATATATATATATATATATATATATATATATATATGTGTGTGTGTATATGTATATATATGTATATATATTAAAAAAAAAACCATTTATTAAAAGATTTTTTAATTTATTTGTTTTTTTTTAAAAAAAAAGGAGAGCAATGATGATGTCAAATCGAATGAACAATACTGAGCTAACAAAAAAAAAGAAAAAAAAGGAAATTAAAACTCACCGTCTGCTGCCCATTTGTGTTACAATCCACACAGAGAAACATATTACACACACGCAGGCATGCGAGAAGAAAAGTCCGAGTGAAAAGGGTGCACGTCGACAGTGCCCAAGGAGCAGACTAGTGTCTTTCCAGCAACTAGTTGCCATTTGTACATTTATCCACAACGAGATGTGAACCGTGACCCATTGGCAAAGTCCTTACAGCTGACACTTCATTTAAATGCATGAAAATTCAAAATCATAAACCAAGCAAATAATAGTTTTGCATGAAAATTCATTTTTTTCCCCGCTGTAATTTCTTTGTAACATTTTTATCTGTAATTATTTAGTGAGGTACAAGGTTTATCATTAAAGTTACAGGAAAGTCTTAAAATATATACAGTATGTCAAATATGCTCTGGAGTCCAATGAATGAATGAATGAATCTTTATTGTCATTGCTCAAGTACAACATTTTTGTGAAATTCAGAAAGAACTGGAAAACAGAGGTACAAAGATATCCACAAGACTGCTGTTAATTCATGGGGGGGCATTTCACATTGGTGGTTGTGCTAGAACTAGCAAATGGTTTGTCTGACTTGACACTTGTGTGAGTTCGATTAGATCAGTGGTTGTTGCTAATATTTGTCAACTGTGGGCTTATGAAGCCCTTGGAGACACTGTTTGTTTGCTCGTCCATACAGTATAAATAAACTTGGCTTGACTTGACACCATATTGCATTGTATAATTTTCCGGGGGCCTTGGTTTGCAGTGGGAGGTCAAAAATCAGAATACTCTTGACATTTTCCAATTTATCCTAACGTTTTTGTCTTACTTTGTCGGGTTAAGAAAAGTTTCCTTGTGATGCAGAGTAGCAAATCCAAACCAATAAAAAAGAGAATGAGGCTCTCTGCACCAAGAAATGCTGTTAATTGTTTTAATGAATGCATTATGCCGCTGCTGCCTTGTTTGTTTCCTCAAAGAATCACAAATATGTCTTTTTTGCCTGCAATCATGCCAAATGTCTTAATTGCCTTTGGTCTCACAATTCTGCCATTTCTTTCTTTGTTCGTTTGTGCGTCCTCCATCGTCTTGTGAAGGTCATCGTGTTCCTCCTTTTGAGACAATGCAGGCAAATGATTCCATTGGCCTTTCCAAGCCACTGGACATAATGACTGATGGTGTGTTTATTGTGTGTGTGTGTGTGTGCAGATTGGTCTGTGGCACTCTGAAGATGGACTGTCCATGGAGAAGAAGCTGCCATCAATCAACGTGACCGACACCCTCTTCAACACGACTCTTACCATCACTACAATACTCGTAAGTGGCATCGCGGCAATGCGTTAGCACAGCAGTGTGACATTTTGCGGCTAGCGCACCGAAATCACAGTTGCATTTCACCCACCAAACTCTGAGATGAAAAGAAGCCATGGCGTGCGATCGCCTTGCCTCTGAGGCTTTATCACCGTGCATCAGCCGTAGTTGATAATTCACCATGTCAGGCTTTCTCACCATCTGTCGTAAATACAGATCGTGTGAGTGACACTCTGCTACCTGTTGCCATTTTTTAAAGAATCTTTTTGAGCTTCACAGTGTATTAGCCTTTAAAAAGAGATTCATTCATTAAAATGTAGCCTAATCCATGATGTTTTGCTCAAACCCTCAACATATCAACGCTTCCTTTAGTCAAGACCTTCACATCCAGCCGTTCATTTCTGTCACGCTTGTTCTCATTGGGAAAGTGCTGTAGCGTGTCTCGTCTCTCTGTGTCCAAACAGGTGATTATTTTTATTTATTTTTTTTTTTCCCCCTTTTTTTTCCCTTTAGAGCTCAGTATTGTTCATTCGGCAATTTTACCGATTTGACATGTCATCATCATTGCTCTCTCTTTTTTTTTTTTTTTTGGGGGGGGGGTTGTTTTTTTCAAACAGGTGATTATTGTGTGACCCAAATCGGAAGTCATTGTTTACAAGATTAAATAAATAATTTCACCAACATTTAAGAGAGCCATAAAGCTTTTTATACAAATAAATACGCATACATAAAATATTAGACTCCATTTTTTTTTTTTTTCGGTTTTCTGTTGTAATGTTAAGTTCAAGTGACGTCAGCTTTTCTAAATTCGTCACAGAGATCCTATTGAAAGCACAAGTCACTTTCACACATACATAGTCAATGCAGTCCTTTCTAAGCAACGCCCACGAACGAACACACACGAGACACCGTCAGTCGTAAGCGGAACGGGCGTTTGTCAGCGATTTACAGAGAAGTCCCTCGCTATTCATTATTTTTAAAGTTTCCCGAAATTTCTCAGAAATTCGGGCGTCTGTCAATGATAGATTGACAGACAGAAGATGAAATACCGGGAGAAAAGTCATTCCGGGTCAGAACCGTGTTTCAAGGCCAGCACCTCAGAACTACAAGGAAGACATGCTAACCACTCGTGCGCTGCGCTGCCCAGACATTTTCATTATAATCAATGACACAATTGAAATTGCATTGAAAACAGTATTTTCCAGGATCCTGGTCAATTTGTTTTTGAACAAATCATAAAAATACAAAAGTGAACATATACTGTATATGGGCCCAATCTCATCTTTTTTTTACATTCTGAATGTTTCTGGCTGACTTGTACATTTTCTGCCTTGGAGGCATATTTTAACCCCCAAACTGTGGTCACATTGTGTGGGGCACATTCACTCCCTGGCTGCATTCCTAACCACTCCAGCACAACTTGGACCTCAGCAAGGACTAAAATATTAACGCAGGTGAAAAAAATGTGAAGGGCTGTGTTACTTTTGTGACTGTTGCTTTCACGATGACGCAAAATGATACAACCTTACCCTTTTCTTCTTCTTTTTTTTAAATTCTAGGCTAAGGGAGAATAGCTATGTCCATGTCACAAAAAATATTTGTTTCTTAGGTAGCAAGACTAATATAATTAAAGTGTATTGAGAATGACGTAAGACCATGTACCATGTACATTTTGTGGCCAGTGGGAATGATAGAAAAGGAAAATCATTTCTTCATCTTTATTTTGATCCAGATTTCCACCAAGTTTTATGGGTTCTTTGCCGGCATATCAACCAACCCTCCATGAGAAATCAATTGTGTAGTTTCTGCAATTATGCTCAGTTTTTTCCGGGGGTAAAAAAAAGTGTTTTTCCAAGAGAAGAAAAGAAGGAAAAAAACGTCATACTCCAACTAATGAAAAATCTTATTTTACCAAAATGGCTGGGATAGGCTCCAGCATGCCTGCGACCCTCGATTCAGATGAATGGATGGTAAATGGTGTGCGATTATATAGCGCTTTAGTTTCATCAAAGTCATATTCGGATGTCATTCAAACGTATCGGAGTGTAAACCTAGACTGTATCCACACACTAAAAGGTTTTCGTTTTTAGTTAAAAAAGAATCTTCAGGATCCCGCACCATAACGGCAGAACCGAGGATGTTTTTTTTCCTCTTTGGTCCCATTATAAATCCCTCCCCGTTGGGTTTTACTAGCCTCGTCCTAGCTAGCGCTATGCTAGTTTGACCCTCCTTTGCAAATTCCCTTTCGTTTGTTGCTAAGACGGCAGGAGAGGCCAACAGCGAGCCATTGATACACTGACTAAGCTGGACTTTATTAACTCATTCACTCCCAGCCATTTTTCACTGAAGCAATCCCCTTCGCTCCCGGCTGTTTCACTAGATTTTGACTAATTTTGCAAGGCCCACAGAATATTGTGTTCTATTGGTATAAAAGAGTCTCTTCTTTCATCAGGAAACAAAAAAGGATATTTCTATCTGTTTCCGTTTTGCAGCAATTAGCATTAGAATATAGCTAAGTTTCATCATTATTTACAAATCAATTTAGAACTGTGGGTAAATGAGTGTGTTTGTAACATGGCCCTGGTTGATCTCTTATACCCTGCTGCCACCTGCTGGCCGTTTTTGTACTTACTACCATTGCTTCACTCGTCCTATGCAGTTCAGAGACTGCATCAAAGCCTTCTGTATGCTCTAGCATTAAAAAAACGTATAGATATGTCTTTGGGACACAAAACATTTAAAATATGGCGAGTTAACTGACTGCTTTATAGAGATGAAATATCCCTATGTACGCAACTGCCGGAACGTAGCGTGTACTTAGTTCTCACATCTTAACTCCCCTTGCAGAAAACTTAAAGTAGCGATTTGCCGGATGTGGAGCCTGACCGTCTGTAATATCAGATGCGGTGCCACCCAAATGAGGGGAAGAACACGGAAATATTTTGAGGTCTCTTTGAGAATGATTCGCACAGAACGTTCCATTTCACCTTGGAGGGGGGTTGTTAGAAGAAGATGTAAGTAAACACTTACACCTGAGAACAAATGAGATGGCTCATTCACAACAGGAAGTGGGTGTGAAAAAAATGAATTGGGTGAGCTCGGTGGCTCGATTTCATTTTGGAGATATAGGGTCCCTTGGCCAAACTTTGGAATCCACTGCTGGGCAATTTTCAGGGCCTATCACAGCTCATTCATCACGATATGATTGCTGTGTCGTTCTTATCTTGCTGGTGCGCAGCAGCTGAAGAATTTCTTACCTGCGAGACTGTTTGTGAGCTGTTGAATTAGCACTTCAACTCGTAATAGACGCCTGCTCCGGGCCCGTGCGCGTACGAGAATACTTGATGCCATTCCACAGCCTATACGCGGCGGTTTTATTGCATGATTGCTGTCACAGTCACAGAATTGTCAATCGCTTCCCCGCAGGCCCACGGGGCATGTGTTTGTAATCATTGATCCCATTTTTATACTGTACTGAATTCATGGTGTTTATTACCTCAGTAAGCACAGCCATGTGATGGAAAAAGCCAATTATTTGCATCTGTGAGATAAAATTCTCTTTATATGTTTTATTGCGCTTTATCTCTGTTCGGAAATGCAGTAGCTTGTCAAGCTGTAAAAAGGCTAACTTGTTTGCATTTTGATATCTTTGGTTCCCTCTGGCTCCAGCTGGAGCTATATTAAAATCCGATATCGCAGTTACAGTATGTCACACATGTCCTATTGCTTGTGGGTCTTACTCACAAATAATCAGACAAGGTAATGTTGATACAACGTGTGTGTTTTTCAAGATACGAAACGCCAATTTTTTTTGTTGTTGCTATGACTGACAAGCAAAAATTTGAGTGCTATAAGGTGGTAGTCAACTCAACTCACTTCATAACAAGCATCAGTTTGATAGAGTTGAACAATTCATCAAAAATCACCTTCATGCTGTTTAATATCAATCCCATTCGAAGTTAAACTAAACATGGAACAAAGAGAATTACACAAACAATAACATAGTGTTGCCTTAAAGCTACGGAACGCAGAAAATTAAATCTCGAAACACTACTGCCACCTGTTGATGACAAATGAATCTGCACACGCAATGCACACATCCGCAGACAGAGGGTGTGAAATTCAAAGCCAAATCCAGGTGTTAATCTACTAATTAGAAGATGTTTCAGTCATAAATGGTTAAAAAAATAGGCTATTGTAAAGATATTTTAGGCCAAATTATTACAGAGAGCAGCTTTAAATCCGCTTAGTGCAATGCTAACAAAGAGTGCAAATCCCTATAGACGGCTCACAAATAGAATTTATGTGGAAATTTTGTAACTGTTCATGCAGCAGATATTTGAAAACAAATATAAATGCTTCAACACAAAATATACTCACATTCGCTGTGAAAAATGACAACGTTTTACAGCAGTTCTCAATGAATCATGATGCACAAACTGTTGAATTTTTAATTGTTATTGTAGTATGTTTTTGTAAAGTACAATTTTTTTTAGAGTGCTATTTTACTTTTGGAAAAATATTTTAAAAAATACTGGAACGTATTAATGGCATTTGCATTAATTTCAATGGGAAAATATAATTTGAGATACAAGTGTTTTGAGTTATGAGCGTGGCCATGCATGAAATCTAAAGGCATACCATATTAATTTACTGTAATATATTTTTTTATTGTAGAACTGCACTGCGTCACACTGAGAAATATTAGTAATATTTTTCCCTTACAAAAAATGCTTTTCTATATTTAAAATATAAAAAAGGCAGAATTGTCGATACAGCACTTTTAGTGCTCGTGTGCTGGTATTCTATATAATGTCCAATTGAGTCATCCAACACACTTATCAGTCCACCACCAGACTTGTCTCTGCCTGGGAATATGTGGCTGCTGTCGAAGTCTGACTTTTGTTTTGTCTTCAAACTTCTACTGATGTCTTACACGTGTGTGCAAAAAGGCACATGCAGACGTGGGTAACAACACGTTACATTTTCTCGGTTAAATCATTTTAGGGGTAAATTGTGCTTTCAAGGCAGGATGGGTTTTAGTTGTATGCTACTTTACAATTAGCTACATTCTGCTTGCTGCTTGTATTTTTATCTACGAGTATGTTATGCTGGTTCACATTTAAAAATAATAATAATCAACTGAAGACCATTTATTTGGGCTGAATTTGCCTTAGTTTATTTTTGGAATTTGACCTACATTTGAGAGTAATATAACCTTTAAAGTCACACAAAACTTGCATGATATCATATTTGACATCAGCGTACGTCAGAACTGCGTTTGAGGTCACACAGAGTTAACGAATTTTTATTTTATTTTTTTTTTTTATACTTGTTTCAAAAGAAGGGCCAGGGATTAAACAAAGCTCATTGTAATGATTATTTATGTATGTAACTGATTTTTGTTCATTTCCATTACTTCCTTTGTTTAAGAAAAAGGGTCTAAATCCAAACGAATTGGAAATCGACCAGCATCTCGGACCAGATTGTTTCACCTAAGACTTTTAAAAGTGCTTCGAGATTTGACTTCAGAGAGTATTAGAATCAAAGTGATCGTGTCTGAGGTCTTTAGAGGGAAAAACATCCTTTGGATTAGAAGGAGATTGCAAAAGGAGGTGGAAAAAAACAGGCATGATAGCAGTCAGGCCAACACATCAACACGTAAACGAACGACGGTCCCTCTTTTATTGATTCCTGTTCCCGCCAGCTTTGATCGGCGCAGAGATGCGGATTTAAGAGACACAAAAGCTTTATCGTGACGAGCTCCAAATAATGCTGTTCTTTTAAACAGGCATAAATCAACATGAGGCGCGTGAAAGGTAAATCATGTTTTGCCACATAATTACATGTTGGAGGATACAAACATATATCGTCCAAGTCGAGTCTGAAATGAATTGCTGTAAAGTGACAGCTTGACGCACAGCAACCCTTAATTTGATGCCGCAAGCAAGCATTCTCTTCTTTATTATTTCTTTTTTTTATTTTTCCCCATTGGAAGCTACCATTTATTTTGTGTCTTGCGCATGCTGTATTCAGTAGATAGGAACATGGAGGCCATAGTTAATTATGACAGGATACATTTTAACAACGTATTGTCTTTAATGTCTTGTGTATAAATCAGACTTCTCACATTAGCATAACAAAATGAGGCTCATAACGGAGCATCCGTATGGTAATTGCACCTGCATTAATAAATATATTTACATTTTCTTTGCGATATAACTGTTGCCTTATTAAACATTATCACAACATTGAGTTAAGGCAAAGTTGCATAAGCCTTTACACGCTTTTTTTTTTATGTGAAAAGAAATGATTACCACACAAGGCGGACGGGGTCTAGTAAAATTATTATAAATGGATGATAGCGGCAGTGTTTATTTTAACGAAGGGATGTGTCAATCATTGCGTTGGGTGGCCAGAGTAACTTGGTGTAGTGCTGCTGTAGGGGGGTGAACGCCATTCTAAAGCATTTGAACCATTTTTAAAATGCCCACACATTGGCAAGTCAGTCAGTATCTGGTATGTTGATATGACAAACCTGTAAAGTGGATGGATTGTCTCGGCAAAGGAGAAGTGCTCACTAACACATTTTCAGGCACATTTGGGAGAACAGTATTAGTGAGAAATATGCCTTGGAGAAAGTCTTACATGTTTGAGGTCAGCTCATGAAAAAGACCAGTAAAATCAAATCAAAAGTGTTCCCTTGATATTTGATTCCATCGCGTTCCATCTTGTTTTATCATTTAGTGCACTTACGCTTCAGAATGTGCACATTTGTAACGTCAGAACGTCTTTGAGTTATATTTGCATTCTTTTTTATGAAATAAGACTCGCTAAAACTTCATTACCTTTTTATTTTACATTCAAGTCAGCATAATTCATAGTTTAGTTCAGCAAAATTAGATCTTTTATCATCTGCTTAAAACAGTACAATTATCATCCAAGGTTGTCAGCACTTTTTATTTATTAGATAGGATGTAATTGTATTCATACGATACTTAAATTCTCCTGGATTTAGGGTATGCTGCACTTAAGATAATTCCTTGTCCGGTCGGTGCTGGATTTCACTTTCCTTTCTTTTCTTTGGTCCTTCCTCGGGTCTCCTGAGGGCCTCACGACTCTGGCTGGAAGTGTTCGGTTTAGGTGAACGGTATGGGATTTTTTAATAGGTTTTAGGTGAACTCATGAATACACACTCACACGCACACATGCACATACACATACTCACCCACATACAAAATAAAATTAAAATTTTTATTTTTTTTTTAAATAAAATTAAAAGAGACCAATGATGATGACATGTCAAATCGGTAAAATTACAGAATGAACAATACTGAGCTCTCCAGAAAAAAATTAATAAATAAATTTAAAAAAAAAAAAGATAATTCCGTGCATGGTCAGAAAAAGGAGTAAATGCATTGCACTATTAGTAAAGTATTAGAGGGTATCATTAGTGCTGTAGAGTCGATCAATAGCTATGGTGAGAGTCATCAAGCAAATAAAGCGACCAGTAGTGTGGTAATGAAATACTGAATAACTGTTTCACATGCATATACTAGACTGTATGTAATTACAAATAAACTTGCCTATTTGCGTTAATGGTGATTGTATGCGACCTCAAATTACACCAAACACACTGCGATCACACATTATGAACTCTTCCATCCATACTCTACAGGTAGAACCAAAGGGTTGTTGCTATTACGACAGCAGCACACGCTCAAGAGATTCACAATTTGTGTGGACAGTAATGATCAATATTATGAGGCTTTTACTTTGAATCAAATCAGCAGAACCCACTGGTGACAAAGCAAATGTACTTAACAGCTCAGCTTTTGCTGTGGAACAGTCTACGCTCGCAAAATCAAAACCAATCAGAGTATTGTGAGTTTGTTGAAAATCTCTTAAACAAATTCTGGTTGTGGAGAGTTGTTGATGTCATTTAAACTATTAACCACCTCCAGAAGAGAAGAATAGTAGCTATAAAAACTGGGCATCGTCAGCAGAAGAAGCAATTCGATGCCGTCTTGCAAGACATATTTTTGCTGGCTTCACGAGCTGTGAAACGGCAACAAAGTGGTACACAAAGGACATTCATTTAGATGTACCAGCGCCAAAGCACACCGGTTTGGCACTTGGATTATTTGAAAAACAGTCCTTGGCCCAAAACCATCAACTACGTAAAACATAACTGACTACATTTACATGCAGTCACAAAAACCCTTTCAAAACTAATTGCCATTATTCGGGTTTTGAAAAGCCATGTAAATGTGCAAAACCACGAATAAGAGCCTTAAGTTACCCCTCTTTTAATCCCGAATGCTTGGTATATAAACGTGTATCGGGTTACCTCCATTGAACGGAACGGTCTGGCATTATTTTCTGTCTCTTTGGTAAAAATGCCGCGTGTATGCAGTATTAAAACACACACGACTGCTTCAGAAACCGGAATTTCAATTTATTAATTTTTTTATTCTGCTCTGTTTCAAATGCAAGTAATATCTTGATTTGGTATTATAAGTCATAACTTAAAACATTTGCATCTCAAGTCGACCTTTCCTATTGAAATGAATGCAACTGCCATTAATCCATTCCAGCCCCCCAAAAAATCGTCCAGATTCGTCTTTCTCAATAATATTTAAAATAAAATAAATTCTAAAATTAAATAAAAAACAATTTTATCACTTGTTATTTATTTATTTATTTTTGCTGAACTTAATCATCTTTTTTCCCGGTGTTTATTACAGTAATGTAGAAAATCTTGCCACAAATGCTTCAATTTCTCGGCAGCTGACATGTGAACAAAAACAATTAATTGTGTTTCTCAATAATATTTTAAATTAAATAAATTCTAAAATTAAATAAAAAACAAATTTATCCCTTATTATTTATTTATTTATTTATTTTTGCTGAACTTAATCATCTTCACTTTCCCGGTGTTTATTACAGTAATGTAGAAAATCTTGCCGCAAATGCTTCAATTTCTCGGCAGCTGACATGTGAACAAAAACAATTAATTGTGTTTCTCAATAATATTTTAAATTAAATAAATTCTAAAATTAAATAAAAAACAAATTTATCCCTTATTATTTATTTATTTGTTTATTTTTGCTGAACTTAATCATCTTCACTTTCCCGGTGTTTATTACAGTAATGTAGAAAATCTTGCCGCAAATGCTTCAATTTCTCGGCAGCTGACATGTGAACAAAAACAATTAATTGTGTTTCTCAATAATATTTTAAATTAAATAAATTCTAAAATTAAATAAAAAACAAATTTATCCCTTATTATTTATTTATTTATTTATTTATTTATTTTTGCTGAACTTAATCATCTTCACTTTCCCGGTGTTTATTACAGTAATGTAGAAAATCTTGCCACAAATGCTTCAATTTCTCGGCAGCTGAACATGTGAACAAAAACAATTAATTGTGTTTCTCAATAATATTTTAAATTAAATAAATTCTAAAATTAAATAAAAAACTAATTTATCCCTTATTATTTATTTATTTATTTTTGCTGAACTTAATCATCTTTTTTTCCGGTGTTTATTACAGTAATGTAAAAATCTCGCCACAAATGCTTCAATTTCTCGGCAGCTGAACATGTGAACAAAAACAATTAATTGACCCAAAAAATAAAAGACGTGTTGATAATGCCGACGTTGTGTAATCCAGGAGAATCCATACGTGATGCTGCGGCCGGACCACCACGATCTGGAGGGAAATGAGCGCTACGAAGGCTTCTGTGTCGACATGCTGAAGGAGCTGGCAGCCATTCTCAAGTTCAAGTACCGTATACGACTGGTGGGGGATGGACAGTATGGTGTCCCTGGAGCCAATGGAACATGGAGCGGTATGGTGGGCGAGCTCATTTCCAGGGTATGTAAATATGTATAAGTCCCTTGAAGTTAAATGAACATGTTTATCTCATCAAATCTACATGGCGTTACCTCATATGTGAGGTGTATTCTCAACGGACTTGCACAACTTGTTGGAAATAAGCCTTTTAAAGGCATTCAAGTTGAGGTAGGGCAGCAAAAAGTATGAGAAAGGGAGAGGACAAACTTTAGAAGGGGACTTAGAGGTGGTGTGATGGAGAAGATCCTCAGCTGATTTGTCGAAATACAAATGAAAGTCATTGTGTATGCAAAGCAATGCACCCCTGTTCTTTTTATTTTTTACCAGCGTCACTGCAAGATTCACCTTCAGAGGAACTATAGTTTAGGTTGACTGTACTGCTTTTTACAAAGCAGTATACAGTGGAATCTCAGGCTATGAACCTAATCCATTACATGACCCCGTTTGTAACAACATCTGGCAAACGATTACAACCTTGAATGAACCCTGACGAGAAATCAAAGTAAATAGAATGCAATATGGAATTGCAATTGCAATGGCGGGAACCAACTGAGTTATTATTTCCCATTGAAACAAATCGAAATGTAAGTAATCCTTTCCAGCCGCAGAATAACCAGCAACCTTATTTTGAGCATTGTAAAAGTTACATTTTATGCAATATATACACAAGGTGAAAACACTCGTTCATGATGAGGAAATAACTAAATGGTCTCCACCACCCACATGGTCGTGGACTCGTGGTGGCCATTTTAGATTTTTGATATTAGATTTTTTTTTTTTTTTTTTTTTTATGTAGCAAGAAAAAAGCTTCTGAGCCTTCCATACAAAGGTAAACCAAAATAGTGTTGGTAATTTTTCTCCCCCAAATTTTTTTTTCATAACCCAAATCGTTTATAACCCAGGTCGCTCACAAATCTAGGCTCTAATGTACTTTAGTTCAGTAGGGCCCCCTTTTTTTTTTTCTTTTTTTTTTTTTTGTCAGTACAACCAGATTTGATGCAGCCCTGATGTGCTATTGGGATCGCTAAGATGAGATGTTTCAGGTATGTACAAGCAGGAGGGACAACATACAGTATTTGCCAACTCAGTGGACAGAAGTGACAGAAGACATCCCGGGGTGTGCGCCGATCACACGGACCAATTTTTACTGCAGAAGTTTGACAGCTGTCACGCACCTAAGATAAC
Organism: Vanacampus margaritifer; assembly: GCF_051991255.1. Classification (NCBI taxonomy): domain Eukaryota; kingdom Metazoa; phylum Chordata; class Actinopteri; order Syngnathiformes; family Syngnathidae; genus Vanacampus; species Vanacampus margaritifer. The sequence goes on along the minus strand of NC_135436.1, from coordinate 20,418,003 downwards.
TATTACACATGCCGAGGGCAGTCAAGCCGGGTTTCACTGCGTCCTAAAAAAAAAAATTCTCAAGCCCTTTTATGGCGTTACTAAGCTGTAATAGGAAACTGAACTACACTAGAAGGCTTAACAGCAGGCAGGCACAGAAATCCAGTTATCAATATTAATATTCTATTGTCACATAAATAATTCAGCCCATGTTACGACTGCGTGTTCATCTTGCAAAGGATCTGCCTTTGTAGAAATTGCCTCGACGGCTGCTCTCCCCGCGTGTGTCTTCCTTCTGGCGCTGGCTGCAGCCGATCAGACTTTCAAACGGCTGCGAGTTAAAAAAGAAAAAGAAAAACAAAAAGAAGAAGAACAAGAAGAAGAAAAAAGATGAGGCAGAGGTTTGCGACCGCTGATGATGAAGGGCGAAAGCCTGCCGGCGTGTCGGGCAGCAGCATACGCCAGGCCACCGTGCGCAATGTGCCCGTGTGTGTGCTGATTGAACGTAAAAATACAAATAAGGTTTGTACAGTACCTTGTCAACATAACCCATAATCCAAACATGTATAGAAGTTAGGAGAGCCAGTACAGTAACTTGCCAGTAATTTCTGCAGTTCTTTAGTGTAGTTCTCTTGACAGCCTCTTCTTGTTTTTTCATCCATTTTCGGAGGGACGTCCAGTTCCTTCATACCTCTGATGCCGGACCGTGTCTTGTGCTGTAAACTGTCGGGAAAAGCATACTAGAACAGCTAAATGTTATTTGGGGTTATTTGATCAGAAATGCTTAAAGGGGAAGTAAACCCAAAATAATATGTTCCATCTGCAGCCCCAGTAGTCTAAATATGATATTCTGGTTAAAGAAACTTTGTGCAGTTTGTCACTTTTTTACTCACGACTGCCACCTGTGGCCCAAAGCGTAACTGCAGCATCTGTGTCAGGCTCGTTCATGCGAGTGCGTGCACGATCTTAAAGCGCAGCCACAGTTGACAAAGGAACACATGACTTCAAATGAGGTAAGAAAAACTTTGCCCCTCCCCTCCCCTGCACAGTCTACTATAAAGGGAAGATAAAAGCTGAATAGGTGCAGTCAAAGTAAAACAGCCAGGACTCTTCGTACTCATCCGGGCATTGGTGGAGCATGCATGATGTAGAAAAAGCTGTAATATTACCTTTTTAAACTGCACGATTGTCTTAGTGGAATATGAGTTAAGCAACAAAATCCAGCAGTTTTTAATCAATTTCAGAAGGCGGCCATTTTGCCACTTGCTGTCGCGTGAAAATGACATCACAGTTGCTCAGGTCTCAAGTAACAACAAATCACAGCTCGGCTTCAGAAAACAGGTGAGCTGTGATTGGTCGCTGCCTGAGCCCTGAGCAACTGTGATGTCATCTTCAGTCGACAGCAAGTGACAAAATGGCCTCCCCCGAGATGGATAAAAACAGCTGGATTTTGCTCCATAACTCATATTCCACAAATGTAATATTAATCACAATGTCATGTTCAGAGAAGTGAGGTCGCATATTATTGTCAAGGTTGACTTCCCCTTAAAATGGTGGCTGTTGTGTGTTGACTCACATTTCACATTGGTTTGAATGTGATTGGTGGATTCTAAACATAGCCAGATCCCCACTTTTGAGTGTCTTCTGATCTGGGTCATGTAGACTTTCTATCGCCACTCTAGGTGCAAAGTTTTAGTGTAGTGCAGTAATTGAGGCAAAGACTGAGCAGAAGGTGAGGGTTCAAAGGCCAGTCTTTTAAATGTGATCTAAAGGTTTGATTAATTATGGAACAAATGTAACAAAGAACAGCAGGTCATGCATTTGCAGAGGCATCTGCAGCGATGCAGCGATGCGGTCTTGTTGATGCCCCCCCCCCTCCCCTTCCTATTCATTCTCCCGCCCATTCTTCACAATCTCCTTCATTCTCCCGCTGCGGCCGAAGTGCTGCTCCTTCCACTTTGTGTCCCTCGGGGAGATGAAGACTCACCTCGCAGTTACATTTTACTGCCTTGTTTTCTTGTTGGCCATTTTGTTGCTGTGTTTTATCAGCCACTGTTTCGACCACTTATTTGGGCGGCTATATAAATGTGTTTTCCAAACTTTCGGACTAAGTTAAGTGGGTTTTCAGACCAAGGCTACATATACTTGATTGGGTACACCTGCACAATCTAATGAGAGATAATACAAAAGCTACATCACTAGGATTGCATGAACAGCACAAAGGCAATTCTAATTTGGATCAGCACAAAACTGAAGACCTCCATTCTGTAGATGCTAACCTCATACAAAATGCCTGAGAAAGATCACAATTACAGATAGATACAAAACTGCTTCATAATGTTTGCAGTCTTGCTTTGTCATGCTCATCTGATTCACGGATTGATTGTAAAACGTTGTTGATTAAATGTCTGAATTTGTTCACGGCTTACTATTACTACTAAGGCTACCAAATGTGTGTACTGTAGTTTCTTTTGTAGGACTCTGTAGAGTCTCTGGAAGTACGGTAGGTCTTTGACTGGAATTATTCACTGTGTGTGTTTCAGAAAGCTGACTTGGCAGTCGCTGGCCTCACCATCACAGCGGAACGTGAAAAGGTCATTGACTTCTCCAAACCCTTCATGACCCTCGGCATTAGCATCATGTACCGCGTCCACCTGGTGAGTCACAATCCAGCCGATTGAAAGGCATCGCAGGCGGCCAGACAATCGTGTTGTTCTGTATTTCTCCTAACATACCTCTTAATCGGTTTTGCCTCACTATTTGGACCATTTAGCCTTTTCTTTCTCTCATTCAAGCTAGGGTCTTAATTGATGCATTTCCGCCAAGCAGTTCAGATCCATTCAGTTTGTCACTGTTTTGACACGGTCTGTGCTGACCCTATTAATGGAGTCAGATAGGATAGCCAGGTCATGCTCCCCCTGTTTTGAGTTTTGCGTCTTGGGAAGGGAAAGATGAGGATCAGCACCTCCAAATCCGAGACCATGGTCCTCAGTCGGAAAAGGGTGGAGTGCCCTCTCCGGGTCGGGGAGGAGGTCCTGCCCCAAGTGGAGGAGTTCAAGTATCTTGGGGTCTTGTTCACGAGTGAGGGTAGGTTAGAGCGGGAGATCGACAGGCGGATCGGTGCAGCGTCTGCAGTGATGCGGACGCTGTATCGGTCCGTTGTGGTGAAGAAGGAGCTGAGCCGAAAGGCAAAGCTCTCGATTTACCGGTCGATCTACGTTCCTACCCTCACCTATGGTCACGAGCTGTGGGTCGTGACCGAAAGAACAAGATCCCGGATGCAAGCGGCCGAAAAGAGTTTCCTCCGCAGGGTAGCCGGGCTCTCCCTTAGAGATAGGGTGAGAAGCTCGGTCATCCGAGAGGGACTAAGCGTCGAGTCGCTGCTCCTCCACGTTGAGAGGAACCAGTTGAGGTGGCTCGGGCATCTGGTTCGGATGCCTCCTGGACGCCTTCCTGGGGAGGTGTTCCGGGCATGTCCTACCGGCAGGAGGCCCCGGGGACGACCCAGGACACGCTGGAGAGACTATGTCTCTCGGCTGTCCTGGGAACGCCTTGGGGTCCCGTCGGATGAGCTGGCTGAAGTGGCTGGGGAGAGGGAAGTCTGGGCTTCCCTGCTAAAGCTGCTGCCCCCGCGACCCGACACCGGATAAGCGGAAGAAGACGGACGGACGGACGGACGGATCTTGGGAAGGGTGGATGGCCACCCCACAGAACTAAAAATATAATCTGTCGAAAGGAGGCCTCAACAGCGGATCAGGTGGAGGAGGTGGCCCCTCAATGACCCATTGACCGTGAAGGCGGACGAAAGCTGCAGCAGTCCTTCAGTGCCAATCGTCTGGGTGCCCTAACCATCGAATCCGTCAAGATCGATTTTCATTTTGATCAATCACACACAGGTCTCTCCAAAGAGATCCTCTTAGAATTAATTGATTTGATTTGATTCACTCCCTAGCAAGGGCTTCTTTTGGTCTTGTAAATGACCCTGGAACTAAGTTGAGGCAATTCTTCTTGCAATGGTCTGCAAAGGTTCCCGGGGAGAGAAGACCCTGGTACTCCGCCATTGTTTTTGTAGTCACCATGTATAGTTCAACCGTGGTTTACCCAAGATATAGTATTTTCTGTGGAGCCAACAACCAACACAAATGGCTTTGATGGTACTGGTATCCAAACTATTGGTAACTATTGGTAAGATTTGTGTGTCTCCCGTTCCATTTGTCGTTGTATGGTAGTGGATTTTCTGTTGACCAGGCAATAATGTGCCTACTTTTTAAAAAGTATTGTTACACTGAGTATGTCAGATTTCTGAAATATTTGGGAAAAATATGTTTATATGTGCCAGTAGACAGTTACTCCCATAAACATAGTAATGTGATCGATCAGCGTCATGACGCAAATAGCCGTCATTTCTTTTTTTCTACCATTTATAAGACATTGTTTACATATCACTCACCACACTAATAAAGTAGTCGGTTTTCCTCCTCGTTCCTGCTTGTGTATTTCTGGTGGGTAGTGCACAATATGCTGCACATGCTAGTACTTCCTGTACTCATAAGATTTGGGTATTTGGGTTACAAAAGGGGGTAACTCAGGAGTCATATTTGGGTTTTTGCACGTGTTTACATCACCTTTCAAAACTGTTATTGATTGCATGTAAACAGTCACTGACGTGAGGATGCTAAAAAAAAGACATTCATAGTATGTATCCCTCTGCAAGGGTTGGCAATATAATAATAAATAATGTATAAATTGTCCAGCGTGGCGCAAACAGGGCTAATGTCTCTTCCCTCTACCCTGCGCCCTCCTTAACCTCTCGTATCCAGAGAGCAAACCCAAGCAAGACACCTAGAAACAACTTAAGTGCAGCAGGATGCGAGCCAATGTTTGCAGAATCAGAAGCCCATTAATCAAGGCCGCCCTCCTCTAACACCCAAGGTGACCCAAGGAGCGCTTAGCATAGCACCAATTGTAGCCTGAACTGTCTTTTGTTATCCTTCAGGAGCATTTATTTCCATTCTCTATTACTGTCCTGTTTCCCATTCTTGTCAACCTCCCCTCTTTTGTACCTCCCTGTGGTCAGCGCACAGTACTAATAGGTGGAGCAGCGAGGCACTCAATTGTGCAGTTGGGGAGAATCAATCGATGGCCCCAGCAGGTGCCGTTTTAAAAGGCTGTGGCGCCTCTGAAGTTGGAGGGAGGCAGGCAGCTGGCAGCTTGTAGCGACATGGGGCCAACGTCCCACAGGGTTCACACAACACACACACACACGATGCCAGGTTGAATTGGTACAGACATGACCCGGTTGACGCACTATTCTTCCGTAAGTGGTCGTTACGAGACAAACGGAGAGGACAATTTACTATCAAAAGAACCAGCCATGAGTCAAGGGTTTAAAAATAAACCGTGAAAGGTGAAGGTTCCTTGTCTCATTTCATATAACTTTCTTGACTCTTGTTGGCATTTCTCACATCTGACAAAGTTCATCCCTTTCTGGACTGCACTTGTAATTCGACACTGATGTGACACACAGATTTCTTCGATAGGGTGTGCGGCTTGTTTCAAACTCGCTAGATTAAGTTGAGTATTTATTTTCCCAAGATAATTGGTAGATATTTAAAGTCAAAACAGCCTTGAGGTTGAGGTTGAAAGTACTTAAATACACTTCTAAGGTGGTAAATGTCCTTAATCTACAATGCGGATAGCTAACAATCAATCAACTCATTGTGATTTTTATTTTTTATGCTATTTTGAAAATGGTATAGTGTCCATATTTCTATAGCACCTGCCTAAGGAAGGCAGCTGGAAGAGGTGGTGACCAGGATGCCGAAGGGCAGAGAGACTTTTGCCTGCCCTTATCTTGGTTCTCTTGCAGCATACAAGTCCCCAAAAGTAGGTATGGGGGTGCCAGTGATATTTTTCAGCAGCCCTAACTGTATAGTGCAGTCGGATTTTGTCCTTTTTTTGTGGTGGCGCCACACAGGATTGATTCAATGACGACGACGCATTTACTGTCATGGTTTCTATGATGGTAACATTCCAATCTTGGAACAGATCATTTTCATTTACATTATATCCTGTTGGGAAAAATGATTCTAAATACGGAAAAAAAACAAGAGGTCAACTATCATCCTGAAACAGTTTGACCTTGAATTTTCCACTCTTGACATGTTTTCATTTAAAGAGACACCAACAAAAATCATGTTGTGGTTTGTGTATATCAGCAGACAGTTCATGCGCGTGCCACTGTTGGCCTCAGTCGGTCGTCTTGGTTATGAACAGTGACACAGTGTAACCTTGAGCTACTTGCAGCCTGGTCTCATAGAAAACGTTCATTCCTGTCACCTTCGTCATCTGCGCTACAAAGCCAAGTGAGGTAAAAGAGTCCTTAAGAGAAGTCAATACCGGGGACTCTTGCATCCAAGTAGTTGCTAGTAGTAGACGTGTTGCATAATTAAACGTAGAGGTTGATTGGGGCTGAAAAGGAGATGTGTCATTTTCAGAAGTGGGCCTGAAGGCAGGCAGAGTGTGGCATACAAAGCTTTATTGGCTCACATAATTCCGGGACGGTGCAAATGCAGTATACTTGTATATACTAGCCACACATAGATATAATAAAGTGGTTCTTAACCTTGGAGGTACTTAACCCCACCAGTTTCCTATGCGCTTTCACAAAACCTTTCTTTATTGCGGGGGAAAAAAATACTGGTTAACAGAATGAACAGGGAGAGTAGCCTTTTTATCGAATCTGGCTCTCTTCACCTTGAATTGAGAATGCGTTGTGTTCTTGTATTCCCTATCTCCATGCAGCATAAAGAAGTGGTCTTTCAGTTTTGCTAGATAGCTAGCTGTTGTTTAGAATAGAATTGCTCAACTTGGCATTGGAAATCATGCACTTATAACACTGACTCCCATCACTCAACTCTTTATATGTAGAGCACTGTATAAAACAGCAGAGGGCCCAGAATTGAACCCTGTGGAACACCATACGTTCTGTGAATACACATATTCGTCCTCACTCAAGAACGCACATGCACTCAGACATATGGAGCTACTGTTGCTTTAATTTATGATCTGTGGGCCGGATTGAGGCAGATCATGCGCCAGATGTTGGCCACCCCTGCTCTAGACAATTTGAAAGCTGTGCACTAAAAGTGTTAATTTCGTCAACAAAAAACTAAACAAAAATAATTCCGTCAATGCACATTTTTCACCGGACTAAAACTAGACTAGACTGAAACCTTCATTAATAAACAATAACTAGGACAAAATCAGTAAGTATTTCCGTCAACTAATAAAGACAAGACGGAAATGTACTTCACTTTTAATAAAAAATGGACTAAAATCTATGGACATTTTAGTTCATGACCAAAACGAGACGAAAATGATATGATTTTGTAAAATCTTGTCTCTGCTAATCTGTCATGTGCCCCCCCCCCTCCAACCCCCCTTTCAAATCTGCTAGCTAGCTAGTGAGTGCAACATGCACAAACACATGAGACAGACAGTAGGTGGTTTCACGGTGAAAGGTTAAACAATAATATATATGTATAGTTATAGTAACGTAACATTAATCCAACAGCTGTAACATTCTAACAATAATGTTAAACCGACCGCTAACTAATGCTAGCTAACTTGCTTGCTCGTAGCATGGAGCCATAATAGCCACTTTAATTGTGCCTCAAGTTGTTTTTTTGAGAATTTTTTATCTGAAATAGTTTTAGATCTGAAATGTTCAACATTATCTTATGGTGAAAAAAATACAGGGGTTAAATGATTGTCCTGACTAAAACTAGACTAAAACGTTGATAGTTTTTGTTGACTAAAACTCGACGAATAAAATTGTTTTCTTGACTAAAATAAAGACTAAAATGCTAGTTATAGTCGACTAAAAATAGACTAATTAAAAGCGGGATGAGGTTGATTAACTATGATAAAAAACTAACAAGCTTGATTGAAACTGGACTAAAACTGAGACTAAATTTAAAAATGGTGGATAAAATTAACACTAGTGCGCTATTGTGTTGCATATGAATAGGAGAGCTCAAGTGACGGGGAGATTAGAGTGACCTTGTGACCCCGACTGAATCAGACGAGGAAACTACAGAAGATCAGAAAGAGACGAAATGAGACCTAAATGAGTAAGGAGTATTCTGAGGGAGGGGATAGAAAGATGAAAGCAGAGATGCAAGCCAAGAGGAAGAAGAGTTGAAATGACAATGGGAAGTGTCCTTCAGTGAGTCAGTATTCAGGCAGGCAGTCTCCAGGGGCAAACATTGTGGGATGCATATAAAGAGGCGGGATGAATAGGTGAAATCCTTGACTGCATAACCTCACCAGCTCCTTCAGACACGCGAGAGGGAAAACAAGACAATCAAATGTCAAAAGAAGGGCTTCCTAATAGAAATGTTTTTTTTTCCTTATTGTCATAAACATTATTTGGGACCATAAAAATTAGCCCACCATTTCAGTTTGGGATGCATTTGATGCAACATGTCTGATCTGTGTTGCTCTGTTCACATTTTCACTATTATTTACTGTACTATGGAATCAGCCATGTTGTCCTCAACGGCCAGAAACGTACACACTGGGCCGCCCAAGCCCGCATTGTCAATGAGTGACAGCGCAAACAGCTCCTGACAAGCTCTGGAATGCCGACACGCAAACACAAACAGCACTGTGGTCTCGCTATCTGTCAGGCGCAAACAAACAAACACTCTCCCACAAATACAGTGAGCGCGTAGGGGCAACACAAGCCAAACATGTACTGGAAAGCACTTGCGACTGTCTGAAACACATTCAATATTTGCCTACAAGTTATTATAAATTAAAAAAAAAAAAAGCGAACCTTTTAGTGACACTCTATCCTCAATTACAGTCACATATAACAGGCAGTCACATCCGCTGTTGGGGGTGATTAATCTCATCATACAACATTTCAATTATGTTTTACTGTTCACTCTTGCAGTACATTTGACTTCAACTTCGATGTGCGGGGGTTAAAATTTTGGCCCGAGCTTTTCCGTGTGGAATTTCCATGTCTTAGGTACAACTTTCAATGCCATCTCATTGTTAGCGGCGAGTATTGATTTATTGGAACACATTCAAGACAGCTTCATAAATGCAGGACAGTGACTTACAGTGGTACCTCAATTTACCGAAGTCTGCTAGCGTAATGCTAACACACAAGGTGAAATGCCATCGAGAGGCTAATGAAACGAGCATCAACAAAGTGGTAGTTATAACCCTTTCATCATGAGTTGACAGACAATATTACATTTCTCAAATGTGTATATTCTTTATCCTCTCCAAATAATGAATAATATTATTACAGCTTAGCCACTCTATAAAGAGCATGATAAGGATTTAAACTTGTAAGTCAAGGCACCACTCTATCAGCTATTTTTATCTGCAACAGCTGGGAAAATGTTTTTTGTTTTTTTTTAGATTCAGGCTTTGTAAAATCAAAACAAACAAATGACAGCTAAAAGGCGCCATTAGGGCTCTTTCTTAATATGAAAGGAAGCATACTGAAAAGACAGAAAATGGAAATGTGCATACTTTTTATGCAGTTCCATTTGCAAAATAGTGTATCTGCTGCAGCCTCCTAGCGGATTATTTCCCCTGCAGCTCCTGAAAGCATAACTTTGTCTTAATACAAACATATTAAAGCGCCGAGATCTGCAGCACAACACAACTCTTTTTTTTTTTTCTTCTTCTTCTTCTTTTATCAACCATGTGCTCAGTCTCGATTTTGGATCTTTTGGCCACCATCTGTTGGCATCGCTGCAGCTCTCTTCATCTTTGCAACGGCACCTCGGTGGGAACTTAAAATGCGGACAAAAGGGCCTGGCAGTTAACAGAACGCTGCTTCAGCAGCACGTAGCCAACCTCCACCGGCAAAGAAGAAGAGGAAGGAGGAGGCGTGTCAGCACAAAAGGGCCATTAGCGCAGTCAAAGCAGCAGCAGCAACAAGTTTTCATCATCATGGGTGCTCCATTCTCATCATGCCTCCAAACTGTCCATTCTTGCCTCTTTTGCTCTGCCAGCCTCATGCATCAATGAATTATGAATGCTCATCCCCGCGTAGCTCTAAATGAGCCTCGTTGATCATAAGAAAATCCTCAACAAAATGATTCCACCCGAGTGCCGCAAAATTAATTTTGCTCGGGGCTAAGCGACGTATTAGCGATGCGTTCATGGTGTCCCCGGAGACTTCATCATTGACAATTTAGCATCGGACTGATTTTGAGGGCGCCGATGAAATGGTGATTGCAGAGCTTGAGGCAGGATCACGAGGAGCAACTGGTCATGTGATCGATCACCGCCACTGTTTACTTTCGATCCCGCTGACTCTTTTCACGGTCACGAAACAGATGGTATGTCTCTGTGGAAGTGGATGCTATTCGGAATGTCCACTTAACACACATGCACATTGCGCAAACACACATTGCTGTGGCGCTGCTTCACTAGTAATTGGTTCCATTTAGAGGACAGTGGCTGTTGCTGTTAGATAATGAAAGACTGTAGTCTCTCTGGTCTATTACTTACTAACAGTGGTGGCGGAGTGATCATGTCCAAATGTATTTCTTTATTATTATACTTAGGTAGATTTTTTTTTTTTGGGGTATCTACTTTGTTGAGTGTTTGTTACGTTTATTCCCTACATTTGCTTTTTACAGGCTCGTTACTTTTTTCAACCTCTACGAATTAGGACATGACATTAGAAAAAAATATTGATCTAATGTGAGTTCGTCAAGATGCAAGCCATTTTTGCTTTGACTTGCGAGCAAAAATTTTGTGTGGTGGTGCATTTGTGCATAAACATAATATAATATAAGATAATATAATATAAGCAAACAATATAACAAGGGATGAATTATTTATCCTTTGTGAAAAATTACTAATATTACTTGCTTACAGTAGTAGTGAAACTCTTTATTTCTGTCTGTTCATGACTGGATTATAGTGCCTCCCGGTGGCCAAATTCTGCATACCAGAAGGAGCTGCAATAAATTAATCATGATGCACAGCTTTTATATTCTATTTAGTAATGTTATTAAGATATATTTTTTAAAGTTATATTATAGAGTGATGTTTTCCTTCTCTTTTTAAAAACAAAAAAAAAAGTTTTTTTAGTGTGAGGCAGAGTAGTTGGAACCGATTAATGTCATTTCCATTCAATTTAATGAGGAAACATGATTTGAGATACAAGTGTTTGAGTTATGTGTAGTCAGGGGAAAAAAACAACAACTAACATCTCAATGTACCACTCATATAAGCTGTATTTTTTTCAGCTATCATTAGCTAACTTATTAACAAAGCTAAATCGTTAGCAAAGGTTGTGTTATAGTGGTTGTATGTAATTGACAGCGAAAATTCATTTTTATTTCTCTCTGTCCTTCTTCATTTAAAGATGCATTGTGGATTTGGTCACTTTTTTACTCATGACTGCCACCTCTGGCCTAAAGTGTAACTGCAGACTGTTCATAATAATAATAATAATAATAATACATTATATTTAGGGTCGTGTATGGTGCCACCCTCGTTTGTTTGTTTATTTTTAAGGCAGCTTTGTCAGATGTAATGGTAAATGAAATTTGCCCCCTGTTGCTCTGATTTTACTGTTTTGAATTTTTCCGCCCAGTAATTGGGTTGCATATACTTTTATTACATTATTTTGTTTAGCACTTGACATAAATTGTGAAAATTCATTTTTTACAGCTGTATCCCTGGGAATAGAAACTCTTATTTGCCGTGTTGTCTCAATATTCTCCACCACTCGGCAGTATTTACTGCCTATGGGAGACCTGTTTTATGACTGCTGATCTGAATGTTTACGTGCAAACAAGAGCACATAATTGTAATGCTATCAGTTTACAACAGGGAAATCTATACTTATCACATCCAACTAGCATTGTTTACCGCCACACTGTTGCGGACAGCTGTAAATGTTGATTAACTCATAGTAAACACAGCCTGTGGGGCGGCGGATTCAACATGCAACTTTGGCCGCTAATTAATCTCATTGACCGAGCGGAGATGATGTTGATGTTTTCCTCGTCACCTTTTAAAGAGGGGAGCATTTAAAGTCTCAAGCTCAACCCTCCTGCTTGGAACGCCCGGGTCAGGTTGGATGAAGTGATTTTAACACTATCAAAAGTTGAACACGTGGATGTAAGTAAGCACTGTCCTGTGTTTGTTTCAGGGTCGACGGCCAGGCTACTTCTCCTTCCTGGACCCGTTCTCACCAGGCGTGTGGCTCTTCATGCTGCTGGCCTATTTGGCCGTGAGTTGCGTTCTCTTCCTGGTGGCCAGGTAGACACACTCACACACACTCACATATACTGACAGCAGACCTTTTCATGTTTGTAAACAATAGATGTCAGGGTACTTGCGGGTAGCAGAAAGCCACAGACTATCACTGACCTGAACTGAAAACGATGACAAAAAAGACATTGTCTCATAAAGTGGTTGAGTTGCCTTTGAGTAATTTAGCAACATAATGGCTAGCCTGCTAGCTAACATCAGTGCTTAAGCAGGCTATCCATTTCACAGACAAAAGAGCATGTGTGCCATTTAGGGACGCTCAATTTAATGTCTGATACCACTGAAAGTATATCGAGTGAATTTCCATCACGTCCATTTTTGAATCAACATACCTGAAATGTAAATCATGTCTCCCTATATATCAAGTAGCGTCTTCTTTTTGACTGTCAAATTCATGTAGATGAGAAGAAGGCTAACATCATCATTGAAGCCACTTACAGTGGTACCTTTGAACATAATTCGTTCCTGCAAAGTTTTCAAAGTCCGAATTGTTCAACCTCCGAAACATTTTTTCCCATAGGAAATAATGTATATGCAATCAATCCGTTCCCAAGCTCCAAAAACCGAAAATTCCTATTTTAATTTCTATTAATGTTTTTTACATTTACGCTCTGTAAAGTATTTAAATAATGAAAAAAATACCTTACCTTTTTTGTTGTGGTATGATGGCATCAGGTGATGATAAATGCTATGTTAATGCTTGCTTTCCTTCAGTGCTGAGTTTGTGTATTTTGCATATTGTTAAACTACTAAGCGGCCCTTGCGTGCGTTGTTTAACGTCAGGCACGTTGTTGAACAGCTAAGGGGTGTCCTCGTGCCAGTATTTACAGAAGTAGTCACGGTAGTTACGACGACGTGATCATCTCCTTCCTAATTCCACTTTGGTTCGTAGCACTGTATGTTTTTATTTGCTGCCACTGGAACTGTTGTCTTTCTTTGGCAAAGAAAATTGTCGTGGAAAAATCAAAATGCACTCGCGAGTATGGAGCACCTCCGGGAGTATTCGCGATCTGACTGAGCAGTGCATCGTCTCAACTACCGCAACGTGAGATTTTGGCATTGCTCGTCTTCGCTATCCGTTTTTCAAGGTACGTTCGGCTTAGCTTGCTTTGCTTGGGTGTTCGAACTCCGAAAATGAGTTCAAACTCCGAGGCATTTTTTACTCAGAATTTTTGGTTGAAGTCCGATTTGTACGAGTTCCGAGACGTTCAAACTCTGAGGTTCCACTGTACTCTTGTTTTCTCAACAGCTCTACCTTTGTTAAATGACATGAAAGGATTTGTGGTCCCTTTGGAGATCACTAATGTTTCCGCTCCACAGAAGTGTGTGAATTCATGGTGAAAAGGCCTACTGGAATAGAAAGGAATCAAAAGAAAGCAGAACAGTGTTGTGTGCTTCGTTCTACGGGGGCAAAGACACATGTTTTTGTCCTGTTCACTCAAGTCTCTGCAAGTGATCATATCCAACACAAAGAGAAGAGACGCTCCCTTGTCTGGGCTGGGTCTTCAGCATAACACTGACACCTGGTGGTCAGATAGAGAACTGAAACTCAAAACGAGGCAATGCAAAAAAAGTACATTTATTCGTCCTAATTTGCACTGTGAAGCAGTGATTCCCAAACACTGTGCCTGACACATTAGTTAATGAGTGATGGGCAGAGTCTATAAATACCTTTGAAGGTGAGAGAAGGACGAGTGAATTTGATGCTGGATTGGAACAATAGGTGGAAGTTCAGAATAATGCTCAGGGTGCGGACTTCATGAGAAGGTTGATGTTAATTGAGATATCTGCAACCTTCCTGGTGCCACAACTAAAAGCTTTGTCATGTCTGTGTTTAATTTCAAGATGTGTTGGCAGTAGCTACGGCAGCACGCTGATATAGTGATTAGCAATCTGAGCCGCAGCTCTAAGGTTCTGGGTTCAAATCTTGGCTCCAGCCTTCCTGTGTGAATTGTGAATATTCTTGTCATGATTGTGCAGTTTTTGCAGAGTACTGTTCCTACCACTAACATTCAATTAAAAAATGAATGCGCTCCACATACAATTTAATATATTGTATTGTTTTTGTTTTGGATTGTACCACAAAAACATGACGTGGGTGTCATTTTCAATTTACAGGGAAGTCAACCCCAAAAAATATTTCTTAATAAGCCCCACTAGTCTAATACGGTATTTTGGTTAATATTGTGTTGAGAGTCCTGCATGTTTTTGAGGTTTCGCTGTTCTAACACACCTGATTCAATGATCAGGATCGTTATCAGGTTCCCGCAGAGCTTGCTGATTAGCTTAAATATGAATCAGCTGTGTTGAACGTGGGAAACCTATAAAACATGCGGTACTCAGGCCCTCGAGGACCGGACTTTAACACCACTGTGGAATATGAGTTAAGCAGCCAAATCCAACCGTTTCAGTATCAGAAGGCGGCCATTTTGCCACTTGCTGTCAAGTGAAAATGACATTGTAGTTGCTCAGGTCTCAGGCAACAACCAATCACAGTTGAGCTTCAGAAAACAGGTGCGCTGTGATTGGTCGTTACCTGAGCCCTAAGCAACTGTGATGTCATCTTCAGTTGACAGCAAGTGGCAAAACGGCCGCCGCCTGAGATGGATAAAAACGGCTGGATTTTGCTGCATAACTCATATTCCGCAAATGTAATATTAATCAGAATGTCATGTTAAGACTAGTGAGGTCACATCAGGCCATATTATTGTAAATAAATGTTTTAAGTTGAGGCTAACAATTAGCCATTTAAACAAAACGAGCTAGCTAGCCGCACAAGTAGAATTATAATTAAAATATAAATTTTGGGGGGGGGGAGAATTATATTTTTTTCCAGGTCCTACCACATGATGTTGAAATATGACCACTACATACAAGTTGATAAAATGGTAACTTTTTTTCTAACATAGTTGTGAGACAGTACAAACATGCTAGCTGCTCCCATGTGTTCTTGACTGACTTGCGAGTGGTACAAACACCTGTCTTTAACTCTTTGACTGCCAAAAACGTTAAATAACGTTTAGTAAAATCCTATGGAGGAGTGCCAAAGACGTTAAAAGACGTTTGTTTCAAAACAGAGGTGAAACTAACCATTTTCTATTGTTGATTACTCAAAAACGAAATAAGGTAGAAACAAACTTTTTTTTCTGATTAAAGATGAGAGTCCAATCTTTCATTTGGTAGTATGTGTGTTTCCATAGTCCAAACACATAATTTTCTATGGACCTTGAAAGAGCAGTCAAAATGCTTAAAATCGGCTGGCACTGGGGACAACCCGTTTCTGAAAACGTCTGGCAGCCAAAGAGTTAAATGTATTTCAAAATAAAATTCCCAAATTTATTTTTGGTCGCGCCACATGATAATTCATAAAATGGCCTTCATCGAACAAACTTATCCGTCGTAGTAGCTATTACTGCACTACTTACTATTCTTGGGACTGCATAAAATGTAACATTTTTATCAAAAATTATGCTATAATACTTGTAAGTCCACAACCCCTAGGCGCTATTGTGACCCGTTTTGGGCTTTTTGATGGTTCTGACCAAGCCATTTCAAAATAAAATACTGCCCACGGGTAACAAAAAAAAAAATTCTTAAGATACTTAAAGACTGCGGCAAATTACTACTACAAACTTGCACTTATCTGAAGAGCACTGTTGCAAATATGTCAAACTTTATTCTTAAAGTAGGCAGCACATAGGAATAAGAAGTTAGTAGACACTCTGGAGGCAACTAAAAGACTGTTGGATTTAACTCTCTCCTTCTCTTCTTTACTTTTTTTTTTATGCTAATGCCAATACTCGTACTGACTTGTATTCCCACTCACGCTGCTTGCCTGGAGCCCAGTACACGGTTGCATTCTTGTTCTCCACAGATTGACACCTTACGAGTGGTACAACCCGCACCCCTGTCTGAAAGGCCGCTGCAACCTGCTCATCAATCAGTACTCGCTGGGAAACAGCTTGTGGTTCCCTGTCGGGGGCTTCATGCAGCAAGGGTCCACCATCGCCCCCAGGGCGCTGTCCACGCGCTGCGTCAGCGGAGTGTGGTCAGTGTGGTGCACTCGTCATAGCTGCTGATCCGTCATCTCGTCATCCTCATTCGTTTGTCCGCGGTGATTATATAATATATTAGAGCTATCAAACAATTACATTTTTTAATCAAATTAATCACATTTTAGAATTTTTGATTAATCACGATAAATTATTAAGGCTTTTTTATCTACATTTTTTCCCCGCCAAATTTGAAGATAACCGGTTATGTGTTCATTTTTTTGACATTTAATGTTATGAGGATGTCTTCAACATTTTTTGATCCACTGCACATGCTCATCCTCCTCTTTTTCTAATCAGTTAATTACTTGCATAATTTAAAATGGGGGGGAAAAAATGACCCCGATATTTTGACATGAACAAATATTCTAAATGTGATACGCAAACATTCATGAAATTATGTTAATTGCTCAAACACAACCTGTGCTACCTTAAACGTAGCCATCCGCTGTCACGCTAAAGGATAATCTATTGTCAAAATTAATAGTGCGATTAATATGCGTTAATTCATGATTAATGCGATCATTTTTTGTAATTTTTTTAAATTAATCAATTAACGCTTTAACTTTGACAGCACTATAATATATATATATATGCACTTCACCAATTGCGTCACCGCAGCAGTACTCAAAACCTGATGAGTCGTATATAAGGGAGTGGAATGCTGACTTAAAAAGTTGAATGTCCGATCGCAAATGATTAGGAAATTTTTATACTAAACGTTAAATTGTGCAAAAACAGTATGAACATCGTGGCATGATTTTTTTGTTGAAAATGAAATAAGTGTAAATCAGATTTGTTATGTGGGAGTTGAAACATGTCAAAAAGTGAGGATAATATTATGATAATTATTATTATTATTATTATTATTTAGGGGTGTCAGGCGATTACATTTTTAATGATAATTAATCGCATGACTTCAATAGTTAACTCGGGATTAATCACAAATTTTGTATATGTTCAAAATGTACAATAAAACGTATAAAAAAAATTATAAAATTATTTTTTTTGTCAAAAGTCAGTCTCCACATATATATGCATTATTATTACATTTATTACTGCAAAATTTTGATGTGGATGTGTCTGCTGCGTTGCGACCGGAATTCCCCCAGTACAGGCTTTCCAAGTAAGGGGCGGTCATCAATCGCACGTTAGAAAAAGGAACTTTAAATTAACTAAAAATTAACACACTCATTTTGGCACATTTATTATTGTTATTTTTATTAGTATTATTAAAATCTCACACTGCAGGGTTTACGGGCGGTGAATATGTTTATGGAAAATACTTTGAGACCATAGAGCAAATGTGGCGTTAATAATATATTGTTAATAACGTGTAACTTGAAATGTGTACATTCATCAAAGTTATACGAATATGTAGCTAGGTTGGTTGAATTTTTTTTGCCATATGTCATTAGGCCAACAATCAGCAGTGTATAACACATGATGACATATACAATAGTGAATACCTGATCAGGAAACATAAAATACGTAGCTTATCACACTCTAAAAAGTAGAGCAGGACTCCTCATCGTCTTGATTTGGTCTTCAAACGTCTTATATGTTTTCTCTTCTTTTATTGACATTATCACCTTCATCCATGCCCACACCGCCATGTCTTCTCGTCTACCACCTGCCGTCATTGTAAAGCTCCTCGCTCTCCCTCGCTGTTTATCTCTAAACACCTGTCTGCTCATTTGCATAAGAGATACATATGCTGCGGTCTCCCCGGCGCAGGTGGGCGTTCACATTAATCATCATCTCCTCGTACACTGCCAACCTGGCCGCCTTCCTCACCGTTCAGAGGATGGAGGTGCCCATCGAGTCCGTGGACGACCTGGCGGATCAGACGGCCATCGAGTACGGCACCATGCACGGGGGCTCCACCATGACCTTCTTCCAGGTCAGGGTTCACGCGCATGCTTGCTTTTGATAGATTGTTGACGGTGCTCAGTCAAAATGAAACGCCGGCACATTGACCCGAGTGGCCTTTTCGTCGATGGGTCATCTGCGACGTTATCCGCCTGCTCAAGTTTCCTGCCTCCTCGATAGCTTTCTCTTTAAGAACTCGGGTGCAAGTCTCGAGCGAAGCAACCGCCGTGACCTTAGCGAAAAAAAACAGTGGGGAATAGAGAACGAGTATGTGACAAGGGAAGTGAGGCAGTGAAGACTAATATGGGGGCGAAGGGATAATATACGCGGGCCTGCCGGCTGCTTCGCTGTGTGCTTTATAGCCCGCTGGACTGTTAATGATGTCGCGGAAGACAAGCCCAAAGAAAGAGGAAGGCAAGTTAGAATGCGAAGTGAAGAATGTGTTCCGCTACGAGAGCACAAGGGAAGAGAACTTACTTGCGCATAAAGTAGCTAAATGTGCTCCTTCTGCTGGAAGGAGTCTCATGATCTCAAGTCGGAGGTCGTATTTCTCATGGAAATACAGTCCAATTGATCTCTTCCGCGCTCGTTCGATTGGCATCACGTCGACATAGTTCCTGGGAACCAAGCACTACTTTTGTCTAACCAAACATTCCTTAACTCGCTTCAACATATTTCTTTGGCACCGTTTTGCTGGCAAAGCGTTAAAAGAAGCACTTCAACATAGTTTCCTAGCACCTAGATGTCACAAAGTGGTAGCAAAGCACTACTTTAATTTAAGCAAAGGTTCCTTAAGGCACCATTTTGCCGGCAAAGCACTACTTTTGTTTTGCTCCACAACTCATTTCAACATAGTTTCTTGGTACCAAGATGTGACAAAATGGTGCCAAAGCACGACTTTTGTCTAAATAAAGTTCCTAACTCACGTCAACATATTTTTTTGGGGCACCATTTGGGGCAAAATACTACTTTTGTGGAAAAGAAGCTCCACAACTCACTTAAAACATGTTTTTTTGGCACCAAGGTATCACAAAATGGCGGCAAAGCACTACTTTTTTCTAAACAATGTTCTTTAACTCATATCAACATTTTTTGGGGGGGGGCACCATTATGCCGGCAAAGCACTACTTTTGTGGAAAAGAAGCTCCACAACTCACTTAAAACATAGTTTCTTGGCACCAAGGTGTCACAAAATGGCGGCAAAGCACTACTTTTTTCGAAACAAAGTTCCTTAACTCACGTCAACATATTTTTGGGGGGCACCATTATGCCGGCAAAGCACTACTTTTGTTGAAAAGAAGCTCCACAACTCACTTATAACATAGTTTTTTGGCACCAAGGTGTCACAAAATGGCGACAAAGCACTACTTTTTTCTAAACAATGTTCCTTACCTCATATCAACATTTTTTGGGGGGCACCATTATGCCGGCAAAGCATTACTTTTGTGGAAAAGAAGCTCCACAACTCACTTAAAGCATAGTTTCTTGGCACCAAGGTGTCACAAAATGGCGACAAAGCATTACTTTTTTCTAAATAAAGTTCCTTAACTCACGTCAACATATTTTTTTGGGGCACCATTATGCCGGCAAAGTACTACTTTTGTGTAAAATAAACTCCACAACTCACTTAAAACATGTTTTTTTTGGCACCAAGGTATCACAAAATGGCGGCAAAGCACTACTTTTTTCTAAACAATGTTCTTTAACTGATATCAACATTTGGGGGGGGGGGGCACCATTATGCCGGCAAAGCACTACTTTTGTGGAAAAGAAGCTCCACAACTCACTTAAAACATAGTTTCTTGGCACCAAGGTGTCACAAAATGCCGGCAAAACACTACTTTTTTCGAAACAAAGTTCCTTAACTCACGTCAACATATTTTTGGGGGCACCATTATGCCGGCAAAGCACTACTTTTGTGGAAAAGAAGCTCCACAACTCACTTAAAACATAGTTTCTTGGCACCAAGGTGTCACAAAATGGTGACAAAGCATTACTTTTTTCTAAATAAAGTTCCTTAACTCACGTCAACATATTTTTTTGGGGCACCATTATGCCGGCAAAGTGCTACTTTTGTGTAAAATAAACTCCACAACTCACTTAAAACATGTTTTTTTTTGGCACCAAGGTATCACAAAATGGCGGCAAAGCACTACTTTTTTCTAAACAATGTTCCTTAACTTATATCAACATTTTTGGGGGTGGGGCACCATTATGCCGGCAAAGCACTACTTTTGTGGAAAAGAAGCTCCACAACTCACTTAAAACATAGTTTCTTGGCACCAAGGTGTCACAAAATGCCGGCAAAACACTACTTTTTTCGAAACAAAGTTCCTTAACTCACGTCAACATATTTTTGGGGGCACCATTATGCCGGCAAAGCACTACTTTTGTGGAAAAGAAGCTTCATAACTCACTTCACCACAGTTTCTTGGCACTGAGATGCCTCAAGATGGAGTAGGAGTTATTTTTGGTAAAATGACAAATGTTCTTGACCTCTGGCAAAACATGTCTGCTAAAGATCCGGTGTGTGGCAATTCTGCAGAACTCCCGCTACCAGACGTACCAACGAATGTGGAACTTCATGCACTCCAAGCAGCCCAGCGTGTTTGTGAAGAGCACGGAGGAGGGCATCGCTCGCGTCCTCAATTCCAACTACGCCTACCTGCTGGAGAGCACCATGAACGAATACTACCGGCAGCGGAACTGCAACCTGACGCAGATCGGCGGGCTCCTCGACACCAAGGGCTACGGTATCGGAATGCCGCTGGGTGAGTGGGGGAGATGCTAGGGAATCAAATGTAAGTAATTCAATTCATGGTGAACATAAGTTGAGGAGCAAGAGAAGGATTTGGCGTCAAAAGATACATTGGAAAGTAACACCTGAGAAAAGGCAAACTCACGGAGGAGGAGAGATGATGCAACAACAAAAACTCAAACAGGCTTTAATAGAGTGTCTCTTTCCATGCCCGGATGGGAGAAGGCAAGATAAGAGAATGTGAAATTTGGCTCCCTGTGGTGACGTGACTCGCTGCTCATTCGGAGATTCAAATACGTCGACTTTGATCACATGTTGAGTGCCGGTGTCGATGGAGAGAAAAATACCTTGAAAGTAAACACCAGTCATTTAAATTCCTCTCAAGGATGGATAAACCCAATCTCCACACAGCACGCCGTGACTATGTCTCCAACAAAATACGGTAACTGAAGTGTGCTTCAGTAAAACATCGTTTTATAAACGTTGCACTTGATTTTACAAGTACAGTGGTGCCTTGAGTTTTCGGAGATATCGGCCGTGGTTCGGGCAAATGTTTTGGCTTTGACTGCCGCCTGAGTGCTCAATGGTAGCACACAACTAGCATCAGTTCACAGAAAATGAATAATTTTTCAAAAAAAGAGGCTTTAAGCTGTTTATTGACCACAGTTGATTTTTACTTTCAAACTTAGCATAAAACAAAGACATTTACACCATGTGTATTTAAAACTACCACAACATTAACTTAAAGTCAGCTAGCTTAATGCTAACACTTAGCATCGGTATTGTGGCGTTTTAACTTATAACCCTTAAGCATACATGGCAGAGTGGCAGATGCAGACATATAATATAGCAATACTCACAGGCATATACAGCCAAAGCATGCAAGTCAGAAATAGCACAATCTCCAGTGAATTAAAGTTTGTTTGTTTTTTTATGTAGCTATAACTGTTTAATTTATTTACATTCTGTTTAGTTATGTATGTTTTTATGAGGCATGTTAATAGCAGTATAGTGCTTTAATGTTGTCTTTCTTCAGATGGATGAAAGAACTTATATTAGTTTTAGGGTGTGCGCACTTGTGTCACCTTCTTTTGTGCATTTTCCCATAGCTGGGCCACTGAATAGCACAGGCAATAATATACATTACTGTATTTCTAAATAATACTAATAAAAAGATTTCCTGCATCCAAATTTTTTTTTTTTTACTCATTCACTGCCATTGACGGCTACAAACGTCAAAAATTCATTTGAACTATTACTATTAGTTTAACATTTTTTCCACTTTTGTTAACAAGAGTATGAAACCCTAGATTTTTTTGTTGTACATTTAGAACAGATATAAAATGTGTGATTAATCTTGAGTTAAGTAGTGATGTCATGCGATTAATCACGATTAAAATTTTAATCACCTGTTCCCCCTAATTTTTCATAATCTTTTTTTTTTTTATTCATTCACTGCCATTGACGGCTATAAATGTCAAAAATTTATTTGAACTATTACAATTAGTTTAAAAAAAATTCCACTTTTGTTAACAAGAGTATGAAAACCTAGATTTTTTTGTTGTACATTTAGAACAGATATAAAAATTTGTGATTAATCGTGAGTTAACTAGTGAAGTCATGCGATTAATTGCCTGTCGCCCCAAATTTTGAATAATCTTTTTTTTTTTATGAATTTATGATGGCAGTGAATGAGTTAAAGATCAGATATGTTATTTTTAACAGGGGTGTGTTTAAGTTCTATATCATCTGTAAAAAAAAATCAGGTGGTGGTATTATTTCCTATTTGATAAATGGTTAACCTTGGGGGAGATATGCGCTCACAAGGTGCTTTTGTTATCTGATAAATGCGTTTGTTTCTAAGTAGGCTCAGCAACAACAACAAAAAAACAAAACAAAAAAAAGTGGATTGCTGAAAAAGCACTTGTTACCACCATTCAAAAGTGTGTCATCGAGGCCTCCCACAAGCCTGTCTCCTGGTATCTCTTCCTCGCTCTTGACATCATGCTGGGAGACGTGTCGTCTGGAAAGGCGGAAGCGCTACCAGCTGCACGCGGCAATTACAATCAGTGTTGTTTTGATATTTTCCTCTCCTTTCTAACTGTTGACTGGCCTGCTTGCTGAGCTGACGTGGGTGGAGCAGCCAAAAGTACTGTTCTTTTAAAAATAGGACTCAAGTACGTAAAAGTAAAAGATAGTCCTCCAGATAATTACTTGAATCAGAGTAAGTATTTAATGGGGGGGGGGAAAGCTTGCAGATTATTTTTTCCCCCACAGCGTTTTCATTTTCAAACACAGACCTAGACAGCCTGCTGTTTTTTATGTTCCAAGTGGAGTTCTTGTAGGTTGAAATGTCAACATTTTTAGACCAAAACTGATGACATTGTCCTTTGTCATTGTCTGTTCGGTAGACATCCGACCACTCTTCATTGAAAAACTGCTTGTGTGCCAAGCCGCGGAGACTCCATGTACGGTCACGTGACTACATCACTAGTTGTTTCTTTGAGTCATGTGACAAGCACCCAAAGCAAAAGTCTCTCTGACAAACCAAAACAGATCACGCAAGCAACAATAGATCTAACACAGTAAAAGCACTCTTTCTTGGTATACATATTAAAACTACTTTGACGAGTGCAATTAAAGATTACTTAAGTAAACACATTACTACTCAAAAAATCTAACTATCAAAAGTATCATAAATAAAGAATGGTCTTGTCTCAGTGTACTCACAAATTTACTTACTCAAAGGGAAATCTGAGCTTGTTTAACTGAACATTACTTGTTCTGCCTTTCACTACATGTCGCTGGCATTGATAGATGAATAAAGATACATTATTTATAGTGAATATATAATCGTCTTAGGACCATTTAAGTGAAGTTGGACAATTTTTCGTAGCTCACATGATTATCACTCACGGTTGCTCATTACTCATGCTTGCTAAATGTTAGCATATGATTGCTAAATGTTAACGTAACTGTTATGCTAGCATTTGATCAATTTTCGCTAGAAATACTACCTGAATGCTGGGGAAGATATAGAATCCTTATTCATCTATCTGTCTTGGCACTTTTGCTATTCACTTTGCTCTCTTGATATTTGTTAGCATGTTAGTAGTTTAATCACGTCATGAATGGTACCGAAATTCGAAAGCAAGATCTAAAACCTTTTATTTCTTAGAAGAAATAGTACTCGGATACAGGGAAAGACATAAAATCCTTATCAATGTGTCTCTGTGCTTTTGTTAGTTTTTTTATCTTGCGGCATGTTAGCATAGCAACATTAGCATCGTACATTTTTTTTGCAATTTACGGTTTAGCATTATTCAAATTTAGCATTATTCAAATTTAGCATTTTATTATTTTCTAGTTCAATTCCATTCTTCATTTCAAGTTCATTTCAGGTCAGTGTCAGCCATAGCATCCACATCATTTTCACTGAAACTGCATTCTCTAGCTTAAGTAGGCCAACATATTAGTATGAAAAACACTTATCAGCCATAAATGTAAAAGAATTGGATGAAAAACAGTAAGTATGGTTGTATCTGAGTGTGCCTCGTTGTGCAACGGGACAACATATTCTTACACTGTTGCGCAAATTATTCCACTCCGCAATTTGTAACCTCAGAATCACATTCAGTTAACAAAAACTTTAATTACTTACCTAATTTACTTTGTGACTGATCATTTTTATCTTGCACTTGACAAATACTCCATATATTAAAAAGAAGCTAAAACAGCATTTTTTTTAAATAAATTAATTAAATAAGACCTGATAAACCTTCTTCAAAAACGTATTTACACAGAACAAAAGTCTAAATAAAAGCTAACTGTAAAAAAAAATAATAATAATAATGTTAACCCGCTTTAACATATACGGTATTGTACATTTGTAATGCATTGGAGCTTTGCCTGTGTTTTGACTGCAGGCTCTGTGTACCGTGATGAGTTTGACCTGGCCATCCTCAAGCTTCAGGAGGACAATCGCTTAGAGATCCTCAAGAGGAAGTGGTGGGATGGCGGCAAATGTCCAAAGGAAGAGGACCACCGGGCCAAAGGTTCTTGCCTTTTTCATCTTCTTTCTCCCATCATACATTTTACCGCTTGCATCCCCTCCAATCTCACTTCCTGCTTCCCCTCCCGCAGGTCTGGGCATGGAAAACATAGGCGGCATCTTCGTGGTGCTGGTGTGCGGCCTACTGGTGGCCATCTTCATGGCGGTGCTGGAGTTTGTGTGGATGCTGAGGCACGCGCCAGGAAGCGAGGTGAGAGAGGCCTATGTAACCTGCATTTGCTTTGTCTCCCTCTACCCCCCCTGGCGCCCGCCCCCCCGCGGGGCCGCCAGACTCACCCCACACTGAACGGGTCTGACACGTAGTCGCTGTCTGCTTCCAGACTCAATGAGCACAAAACCAAAGATTTACCTCACGTGGTCTACATGTATATGTATTTCTGTTAGAATCCTAAATATACGGTATGCTGCATAGGGTATGTCATATTGAATGTAGTCAGGTCTTCTTGGTGCAATAATGGTGCTGGCAGTCGTAGCCTTTTCATCAAAGATGTGTGTGATTATTAACCTTAACATCCAAGCGAGCATTTCAATGCCTTCCACTGTGTGTACATCGTCAGGCCAACAATGCAAACTTTGAAAACATTCAGTGTTTTTTTTTCTAGCTGCTATACACTAATATTGTGGAGTTATCAGGGTGTCTGTTGGATGTAGCCTCATCTCAGATTGAGAAGTTTAAACAGTCCTGTAGCAGCTATAAATTTGCCTTCTTCTACACAAACAGTTCAAACGCCGAGCCGATTTGTTGCATTGGTCCGAGCGAGATGTGCAAGCCGTGTGTTCAGCCTATTTCTGATGTGATGCCTTTCAAATGATACTCGATGATTGTCTTTTTTTCAACTGGACTCCACACTGTGACTTTACTTTAATAAACATGCAGTATGTGAAAGTCAAATGCCAACTTGAGTCCTTTTTTTTTTTTTTTACATAGCTCTTTCAACGTTAGCAACATCGCTATTTCACCTTACTATTTGTACATTTATGACATTGGCCACATGGTTAAGTCTATAAGAACTGTAGAGGCTCCATTCACATCCATGACTATTGATTACATTTGAGTTGCTATTATTAGGCCAGGGATCTGCAACCTGCGGCTCTGGAGCCACATGGGGCTCGTTAGTCCCTCTCCCGTGGCTCCCTGTGGATCTTTAAAAAAAAAAAAAAAAAGACATTATTTTTTTAGATAAAATAATATTTAAATCATATTTAATGAATCATTAAATATTTTAAAAAAAATGTCAGAGTCCAAATTTTTAGGCTGTAAGGAAAAGAAAGGTAGATGATAAGAGCACTGGGTGGGGGAGGGTGACTCTCCCGTTCGCATGTTATTTTTTAGGAACGCTACGAGGCTTAACTTGCTTTCTTTATAGACGTTTCACATTGCTCGGCAGAGAGCCAGCCGCCATTCTACGTCACTACGCACGGAATGCGATGCGACGTAAATAACAATGGCGGCGTACTGTATTAAAATTAATCTCGTAGTTATGTTAGTAACAACCAAATAAATAATATAGAGCAAACTTGACGGACGGGGTTCCTTTTTAAAATACCTAAAAATGCCCAAAATGTGGCCATTAAATGTCCAAAAAGGAAGAGGAAAGGCAGAAAATAAACGTATGTCCGTAAAATTGTCAAAAATGTCAGAGAATTTTTTTTTAAAGGCAGAAAAGAAAATGTTCGAAGTAACCACAAAATGTCCAAAAACAAAAAAGAAATCACGAAAATTACCATGAAATGTCCACAAAATTGCAAAAAATGTCAGAAAATTTATAGCAAAAAAGGCAGAAAAAAATTCCCCAAAAAGGAAGAAAGGAAGCATAATTACCATAATATGTACACAAAGTTGCCAAAAATGTCAGAAATTTTACAGAAAGACAAAAAAGTCTAAAAATGCAAAATAAATGGAATACGAACCACCCTTAACTTATTCAAACCCAAAAACGTGTAAATACATTTTTAATGCTTTGTCCTTGACTCCCAAAAACATATTGATGTTTTTTTTATGCAAGAGCATACACAAGGCTTTGAAAAAATGGCCAGCAGGTGGCAGCAAAGTATAAGAGATCAGCCAGGGCTATGTTGCAAAAAGTTTTTGACAGTGTTTTCACCAGAAATGTGAATAATGATGAAACTTAGCTATATTCTAATGCTAATTGCTGCAAAACGGAAACAGATACAAATATACTTTTTTCTGATGAAAGAAGAGACTCAAATCTTTCTTTTGGGGTGTTTTCATAGCAATAGAACACAATATTCTGTGGGCCTTGCAAAATCAGTTAAAATCCTGTAAAACAGCCCGGAGCGAAGTGGTTGCTTCAGTGAAAATGGCTGGGAGTGAATGAGTTAAATGCCTATTCTGTAATTCCTCAAATAGTGGCCATGTGAGGTGTTAATTCACGCAACTACTGGGGCATCTAATTGGGGGGCGGGTATTTATTTTATTAGTTAAAGTGAAAACATTTGTTAGTCTATTTGAGGAATTACGGTAATATGATTGTTGACAGGTAAGTCCGTTTTCAAACAGCGTTTCAATCACTGTTTTGTGGTGTTGACGAGCATCTAACCTCTAATGTGTGATCAGTGTGGCCTCTCTGCCTTCCCCTCCCTCTCTCACCCCTCCCTCCCCCCTCTCGCTATCTCCCTCTTTCCGTGTGTGCGTTCCAGCAGTCGGTGTGCGAGGAGATGCTGCGCGAGCTGCAGGGCATCGTCCTGTGTCACGACAGCCTGCAGGTGAGACGCCGCCGGACGCCGTCGGTCACGCGGCCGCGACCCCTGCCCCAGGAGGAGCGCCAGGCACGGGCGGCCGCCATGGGCCTCCCCAACGGCAAGCTGTGCGCCGGCACGGGACTGCCCGAGCCGCTCTCCCACAGACTGGCCCAGGAGGCCGCGATGGTGGCCAGAGGCTGCAGCCACATCCGCATTTGCCCCGAGTGCAGACGCTTCCAGGGGCTAAGGGTGCGACCCGGGGGGGCGGCCGGGGCCCTGCCGTCTCCCACGCCCAGTGAGGAGAGCATAGAGTGGGACAAGACGACAAATAGCAGCGAACCTGAATAACACGCGCCCTGCGGACGTTCGCCTTCCCGGTCAGACGCTGCTTTGTCGCCGGATCGCCCGACGCAGGACCAAGGTACTGACTCATCTTTTTTGGGAATCTCCTGGGGCGGATTTGTCTTTTTCTTGCTCACGGAAAAACTGATGAGTCTGTCTCATGTCGGCCCTCAGTACTGCTCCGAACAGGACACACAAAGGACAAACAGCCAAGGGCCATTTGTACTATGCAGTATTTTCAAGTCATTTATCATTGTGCTGTTTCTTTTCCTCCTCGCCTTTTTAAATTATTCCTGTCCTCTGTTGGATTACCAGTACTGAATATTGTTGTTATATTGTTCTTGAGGGGAGGGGGGGATTAAACATTAAACAAGTTCCCTTTTTTTAATCTGACAAATGTATGTTGCAAGATGCTGACAGAAGTCAGAAAAGAACTCTTTTTGACCTTTTGGCTTAAATAATGACTTAATGAGCCATTTCAATGTGTTTCTTCATTTAAATACTTCCAATTTTCCATTGCTGTGCCTTTGCATCTCGTCTGACATCTTTGACTCCGTGTCATATTTACTATGACTTTTCTTCGCCTCTCTGTGGCCTCTCATCCCAATGTAAACACGCACAGGGAAAATATTCATGAATAACTTGAGGCCAACAAACATTCATATGACTAAAGCGCAGCTGCATAAACAAATAAATCGGTCCGCAGTAAAGGGAGAACGTTTTTATATATTTATATCAGCAGCTGACATGTGTTCTTTTAAATGTCAAGGCCCTTCATCTCCAATTGAATGTGATAGGTTACGCAAAGCCCGAGGAATCTTTCAGTTCGCATCAGCCAACTTGCTCTGACGTTTTCATGCATTCATTTTTGAAAAACACAAACTTAGAATATATTAGTCTGGAGAAATTTGGGACTGTGTCGGAAGCAGGACATCATTTGAAGAGCTCACTCTGATATCTTGTTTCGGTGAAACATGCCGTCACTCAAAAGTCTGAAAGCTGACCAAACACATTATATTTATTACATTTTACTATTTACTACATTTTAAACGAGTGGCCTGAGCTGTTTATTTACTCGACTGAAAAAAATAATGGCATCAAATAGGGTTATGGTGCATAATACTGCATATTAGTGATTCAATGTTTTTTTAATAATACATATTAAAATTGACATTATAATAATATTTTTTTTTTTCAAACAAATACTCAATTAGAGAAACTATATAGAGTGGTGCCTTGAGATACAAGTGACCGGACTTACAAGTTTATCAAAATGCATCTGCAAAAATCTCTAAGATTGTATTGTGGCAGTTTGTGGAATATGAATTAAGCAGCAAAATGCACCCATTGTTATCCATCTCAGCGGCGGCCATTTTGCTATTTCCGTCGACTGAAAATGACATCACAGTGCCCAAAAACTCAGGTAACGACCGTCACGGCTCACCTGTTTTCTGGGTTTGGTTTTGTGGCGTTTGCAAGATGAGCCCTTTAAATAAAAAAAATTTAAAAAGTTAAAAAATGTGCCTTAGCAATGGCGGTCTGCTAGCTTAATGCTAACACACAATAAACTGTGGATGGGCTAAGGAAAAGCATCAGTAGCTACGCGTTACAACCCTTCACAGCTGACATTGGAACACAGATGGTGCATCAAGTCAAGTCATCTTTGTTTATATAATGCTTTCAAACAGTAAACAGATAATATAACAATATTCATGCACATATTCTTTATCCTCTGCAAAAAATTACTAATATTACTAGTTTACTGAGTCAATAACCGTACTGGAGTTGTGAAAGTCTTTGTATCTTCATGCCAGTATTATACTGCCACACTGGAAGCAAAACACCAAGAATTGCAATTAATTATTCATGATGCACAAACTGTTTAATTACTGACATTATTGTTACCTATGTTATATTACATGTTTTTTAAAATTTATTATAAAGTCTTGTTTTTATTCCTCATAAAAAAAACACATTACAATTTTCGGGGCGTGTTTTGGGGCAGGCTGGAACAGATTATTGGCATCACCATTCATTTCTAGTGGGAAAGATAATTTGAGATACAAATATTTTGTGTTATGAGAATGGTCACAGAACAAATACAATTTTGTATCTCAAGGCACCACTTTACAATCTAATACAAACTATTTTTTTATTGTACTGCAGGCTCATTTAAAAGTCATTTTTCTGGACACTACTGTGCATCCTCAAACGGTCAAAGTGCTCAACAACTTTGTCATTGTTTCCCCCCATTGGTGATTTTTTTTTTCTGTTCTGTTTAGCAGGTGCATACATCAGTAAACTCCACCATCATTTTCAGCTTTACAGGTGCTGTGTGTTGTGCTAACACATCCGCGGTGTAAATCATATCACAGGAAATAACACACTTATTTTCCCTCAGGTGTGGAAGAATTGGTGTGGTGTTCATTCAAGCAGACAACTCACTTGGTTAGTTAATTGGGGCGTGCATGTCTCGAGAGCTTTGAAGAAATACAACATGTTACTTAAAAAAAAAAAAATGCCATCATATTGCTATTAGTTCACTCGCCTGACTTTGGTGCAGGCAGACTTGGTTCAATTCCCTCACAGTGACTCTGTGAATGATTGTCAGTCTCTCAATGTGCCTTGCTGTGATTGACTGGTGACCAATCCAGGGTGTCGTCCGCATATCAACCAAAATCAACTGGGATGGACGCCAACTCCCCATCAGCATATAAGTGCAGAAAACAGATGGTAAACAGACTTCTATTTTTTATTTTTTATTTTTTTGCATACAGTTAACCCATTAGGACTTGAACGAGAGATTGAATGTGTTGTATACACTTTCCCGTTTACATGCGGCAAACCAACAGTAACCAAGAAGTGCAAAGCACAACAGGATAATCAAAACAACACAAAAACAAAAATAACTGCAAAATAAAAAATAAAAAAATCATCATTTTTTTTAACACAACAGCAAGTTTAAAATAAAATAAAAATCATCACAAATTTAAAAAAATAATCTTTTTTTTTTTTTTTTTTAAATCACAGCAGCAACTTAAACACAAAAACTAATCATGACAGCAAATTTAATAAACACACAAACAAAACAACAACTAATAAATGTATATTAATTTCCTCTTGATAATGGGGTGGGTTTTTTTTTTAGTTTTATTTGCTGTTATGTATCATTTTTGTTTTTGACTTGCTCTTGTGTTTAGTTCTTTGTTGTTGTGTTTGGCATTTCAGGGCCACAGTCCACAAGAGATCAACACCGTTTGGAACCCTTCCCTCTTTTTGAAAGCACTCGTCCATCTGCTGAGATCGCGCCGTGCTTATCTCTCTGATGTGTCCATCTTTTTAAATGCGCCCGTCACCTTCACTCCATCACTCTCCTTCGTGACAATAACAGCAACTTCAAGGTGCCTCTGCCAGTCCGAGTCATGCAGTAATTCACGTTCTTCAAAGTAGTTGAAGGAGAATTGATATGACGTGTGTGGATGCAGACGGACAAATTATACATACAAAATAAACAATAATGCTAAATAGGCCAAGTAAAATATTAGAAACAGTTGTCAGTTGTCATGACAATAAACATTCAATTTCTCTCTGACCAGGCCAATCAAAAAAGTTCTTGTCACTACATTGTGCATGCGTACCTAATATTGTGGCCCATGTGCATAGATAATAACAGTGAGGAGGATTTCAGGAAATTTTCTCACATTCACACTTTTTTGGGGTTGATGATAAGCTCTTTTGTATTGGGTTTGCCTCAGGCCCACAGATGACTAACCCAGGTACTAAATCAGTGATTGCCAATTAGCTTGATGACAAGAGAATCTGTTGAGTGAATTAAAACTTATATGACCTTCTCTGGAGAGACGTTTTTAGCAGCCTTTCTTTCATTGGCATCTTAATTCCGTTCTAAATGTGTCCTGTCATTTTTTTTTTTTTTTTGCGCTCTTTATGCTGATATATGTGCCCTTTTGTGCTGTTTAAAGGTGCCATGCTAAACAGTTTCCACTCAAAATGCTAATTATTCAGCCAGATGGAACGCCCCAATGGGGCACCTGCTTTGTCCTCGCAAACTGACTAGTCCAACAGGAACGTCGACCAGCAGAAGACCCTGATTCATAGACGTCTTCAAATGTTTGCATACTTGTGTGGATGTGGATTTGTGTTGGGGGTTGCTGGGGACAACACATGTAAGCTTTGCTCGTTTGAAAGTGACACATGGCAAAAGATCATGTCATGGTCCTCATGATTTTCCTCTTTTTACCAAGGTCCTTAAGAGAAGGACATCTCTACAACTGCTTCCACTTGGAAAACCGGGAACTCATTAACTCATTCACTGCCAATGACGGCTATAAACGTCAAAAATTAATTTGACCTTAAATTTGTTTCCACTTTTGTTAACAATTGT
The DNA here is from genome assembly GCF_051991255.1 of Vanacampus margaritifer. NCBI lineage: Eukaryota > Metazoa > Chordata > Actinopteri > Syngnathiformes > Syngnathidae > Vanacampus > Vanacampus margaritifer. The sequence continues at coordinate 20,385,499 of NC_135436.1, read as the reverse complement.
ATGAAACCTAGCATTTTTTTTATTGTACATTTAGAAAAGATATTAAATTTGTGATTAATCGCGAGTTAACTAGTGAAGTTATGCGATTAATTATGATTAAAAACTTTAATCGCCTGACGCTCCGAATTTTTAATAATCTTTTCTTCATTCACTGCCATTGACGGCTCTAAACGTCAAAAATTAATTTTAACTATTTCTATTAGTTTAACATATTTTCCCACTTTTGTTAACACGAGTATGAAAACCTAGAATTTTTTTATTGTACGTTTAGAACAGATGTAACATTTGTGAGTTAACTAGTGAAGTCATGCGATTAATTACAATTAAAAAAATGTAATCGCCTCTTGCCTTTAATAATCTTTTTTTTTTTTTGGATTAATTTATGGCAGTAAATTAGTTTTTAAAATACATGAAAATGTATAGCACTGCATTGAAGGCTGGACCTTTTCACTTAGCCATAAATAAAAATATTCTGTTTTATTGACCAATTGGAAATGATTAATCTAGTACACACATACCAATTTAACATAGCTATTTTTTTAAATGTTAGAGAAACAACTAGTGCTATCAAGAATTAGATTTGGACACAGGCTTGAACAGTGTCACTTTTCAAAGATAGGAAACATGAGCCAGGAAAACGCCAATGTGGAAAAGACACGTACATACTGATTAGTATTACTACTTTTGTGTTTAAATTGGGCTTTGCTCATCCGCACTTGGCTCCATAGGAAATCACATTTTGGAGCTTCGGACAGCTGCAGGTTATCTACAGTGAGTAGACTAGTCACATATTTAAGAAAACAGCAGCAGATCCAATCAGTGGCTATTCTATTCAGCTTGTAATTTTATGGAGGCACAAAAAAAAAGATACACAACTCGCTGATATCTGATTCAGTGTGCCCATATACGAACTGAAGCACTCGCTACAACAATAAGTATATTATTAAATTAACGCTGATTTGACCAATTAAATTAAAATATGTGCATTTGAATCTTTGCAAAGGCAGAAGGTTAAATGCAACTGTTGACTTTGAGTACTTTCAGGCTACATTAGTACAACTTCCAAAAACAATAACTTGGCGAACTCTAGTGGACATTGAGCAACATTACAGCTATTTTTTTTTATGCCAACACCCATCAATGTATCACTGCTTGCATTCATAAATAATGTAGCCCACGTGTCCCATTATGTGTGAATGAAAGCTGAAAAATGTACAAACAGTTACCTTGGAGTCCAGCAATTTTCTATAGTGCTTGTCTTCAGTAGGGTACACGATTTAGCTGGAGTCTGTCACACCTAAGAACAATTTCTAAGAACCTAAAATACATGTTCAAAATGGAGAGGACATGCAAACTCCACGATTCAAAACCTCTCGACGAGAGATCAAGCGCTATAGAAAATGGACGGATGGAAATTTTTGACTACCTACATTACATTTACTATTTAACCTCCATGTTTTCTGCTGTGCTGCCTTTCTCTTGCTCAATGTTGTCTTCTTTCAACCCTGACACACGACTGGACATACAGCAGGTAACAACATTGCTCACCCTTACTTCTCATTATAACTTTAATAGCGATAGACCGATATGTTTTTTATTTTTTATTTTTTTATGGCCGTTACCAATTAAGGCCGATAACTGACATTTTGGAGCCTGGGTCATTTGCATGTCTTAAAAAGTCAAATGAATAAAAACTTTAAACAAGTAAACAATTTTCTATGTGTTTCTATACAAAGGGCTTAAAGCAATCTTGAAATAGCTCCCTATTGTTTTTATCAGTAAATAAATGTTACATTTTACTTAACTTAGTTTTAATTTTAAATAATAAGGTGCAGATTTCCCAGGGTCAGCAGTATCTCTTATCAAGTTAACTGAAATTTTAAATAAATAGTTCCCTGATGTTAGCACTGTTATAAATGGATCTCTTATAGGCCGTATGATTCTTAAAGAAAGGATAGTTGTGTCACTTTTTTTATACTTTTATATCTTTATTGGAATCATTTATACGTCATATATTAACAAAATGTATACCAGATGAAAGACCAGTCTTAGGTATATATTATGTCATTTTCGTACTTTGTGTCACTGCAGTTATAAGCCATCAATTAGAGGGAGTGAACATGTGACATGTTGGGTAGTTGTCAGACTATATGGAATGAGATGTCACACTGGATTTTTAATAAAAAAAATAAATAAATAAAGCATTTCGGTTCATGGATGGTTCATCATGAAACTTAAACCAGTCCTGACATAAAAACATACTGTAATTCCAAAAACTGGAAAATGTATTTTTAAACAATGAAATCAAACCTGGCAAACTAATGTCCTCACTCTTCACATTTACCATCTGAAGAACAATTTTGGCATATGAAAACAGAGTTGGATTTTTCATTGGCCCATTCTTTGCATATGAGACAACAAACCCAAAATGATTGAGACAAGTTGCCCTTAAACTACCATGTTGGCTAATAGGGGAGACCGGGGCTAGTTGCATCACGGTTGAGTTGTCACATTGCAATTTTCTTCTCCACCAAAGGGCGCAACAAAAAAGTGGAATACTAGTTTTCTTTGTATAAATGGCCAGGGGTTATGTACTGTCTGAGAAGAGAATAGCACATTGTGAGCTGAGATAAGTGCCAGTTATCTGTTTTGCACAACCCAAAGTAATTTTTTTTTACTTCTTATATTTTGAAACAGGCGTCGTACATAGACAAATTCTAGCGGCAAATCATGTGGACTCGTTCCAGGAGACTTTCAGGTATCTTGTTATGCCTCAGTCATTGCTCCGTTTTAAGTTAACTTTAAACTAGAGCAAGTAGCCTATTTAAACAACAAGCCAAATAATTGACGATGGTTGTATCCAAATCGTACATATACCACTCCATGTGCACATGGCCTTGTCTCTGGTGTCTGCTTCTGCACCGTCGCTCTGATGTGTCTCTATAGGGATCTTCCTGTCGCACTGATCTTACTGAAGTCTTATGTCATCACATGTCTTATGGCTTATGTCATCACACAGGCACACACTGGGGTGAATGCACTCCACAAAATGCGGACAGGACAGTAAAGGATTTCAGACAACTAAGCAGCAGTTCAAAGCATAACGAACCCAGTCTAGGTTGATGGTGTGTGTGCACCACTGTGTACCTTAACAGGATTTAATTAATCAAATTAGAATAAATATACAACATACTCATAATATGTCAAATTATTATTGCCTCGTCTTGGACTGCTGAAGCTAAGTGGTCAAAGATTATAGTGATTGTTTTTTTTCCCCTCCTCATTATCATAAACTTAACCTGTGGTTAATAGACAACGTGGGTGGATGCCTTGTTAATAAACTAAAATAATACAGTATATAATACAGTATATGGCTGGAGAATGCCAGCCAATCACAGGGCACATACAGTATGGAGTCTAGACAAACAACATAGGACACAGACTTACTGTACTAGCAAACTGTACATCAATATGAACATTCTCGACCAGATTTTTATCAAAGCCATTTGATAGTCTCCCTTACGAAGAGAAAATTTGAGTAAATAAACAAGTTTAATGATGCAGGCCGGGGGGCGCCCCGCCTTGAATGACCAGCTGAGACGCCACTGATACAGACAATATAACGGACTAATTTCATTGCTTGACTGCAGTACCAACTATCTGCCCATAGAGGGTAGTAATATACTGAAACGGTCATGAGGATGTGTCACTAGACTGGTGGCATAACATCTGTTGGAAATAATAATAATAATAATTGAAATGTCTGGGTGGATGCCCCAACTTATTTTTGTGGTCAATTTACTTATTTTACTTACTTACTTGACTTTTCCCCAGCCCTAATCTCGAGGCAAAAAAAAAAAGAGATCAAGTGGCAGCTCGTATCTCATAGGCCATTGAAGGAATGTTTTAATGTATTGTTTCTAAAAATAGAACTCCCTAATGTCATTTTTGGGCGGCGCGGGGGGGGGGGGGGGGGTCTTTTGCATGATTAGCTTGCAGGCCACTCAACACCCTGCTCAGGTTGCCATGGTGACACGTGTCGCATAATTGACAGTTGATTGCCGTCCTTGGTGACCAATCAGGGTCTGGTATGGCAGCATGACGACCCACCCATTGCCGTTTTGGTGACTCACACACACTAACACTTTAATTTTAGTGAGAGGCGTAAAAAGCGTCCCTGTTGTCAGGACCCACCATCCACCCCACCAAAAGACAACAACAAAAACAAGACACTTTTTTTTTTATGAATGCGGTGTACAGGCAGGCGCGCGTTCCCGATCACATTCGCGCACCGTGAGCGCGCACAGCGAAGGCGTGGAGTTTGGGATTTTGAGGGAGGCGAACGGAAAGAGACGAACAGGAAAGAAAACACACGTCACGGGGAAGGGGAATCAGCAAAGAAACGATACTGAGCGATGTTGAATTTCCACCTTTTAGTCACCCTCGTTCCCGCGTGTATCTCTTGAGTGTCAAGCACGCCACTGCGCTACTTCCTCTCCGGAGCCGTCGGCGAGCGGTCTCCGCCAGCCTCGCCGCACGGGGGCTGTCACCCAGACGCCCCACTTCCCCTTCGAGCAGCAGTTAACGGGAGCATCAGCTGCCGCTGACTACACACTGGGAGATCGTCAGGAGGACAAGAGAGAGGACACGCTTTGAGTCGAACCGGAGAAGCGGTGCCATTGTCCTCCGAGCCCTCTCTGCTGCTCCCCCTCGCCGGGCTGCGCGTGTGACCGCACGCCGAGGCGCGGAGCACCGCAGCTAGCCGCAACATAGCGCGCTTTACACTCGGCTCTTGGGGGGTTGTGTTAGCCACAATTGGGTTTTTATTCCACAAACTGATCGGTTTACTGATGGAAGCCCTTACCCGATAGTTCCCCCCCTTCCTTCCTCTAACCCATCGGGTTAGAGGAAATCGCCGGATTTGCCACACGGGCGCTGCCCTCGCCAAGGGGGGTGCCGGCCGGATCACCACCTCCCTCCCACCCCGACGCCTGCCGCGCCTCACCTGTCTGTGGCTCTGGCAACGAGACCCCAGCCGCCGCCGAGCCCGAACATGGCAGGCAACCTGAAGAAAGGCGGGGGGCTCATCGGAATGATGAAGGATGCCTTCCAGCCACACCACCACCACCTCCATTCGCACCACCAGCCGGGGGCCGTGGACAAAAAGACCGTGGAGAAATGCTGGAAACTGATGGATAAGGTTAGTCAAGAAGAGCGACTTTCATGAAGAGCGGATGCTCGGAGTGCTTGCTAAGCTAACTGGAGCTAAATAACGATAAGATAGCTAATCTTGGTGTGCTGCTAACGATGCTAACGTTAAGCTAATCAGCTGGACGGCGACATGGTTAGCTCGTGTTAGCGAATTGGCTAATTTGGGTTGAAATGACGTTACGAGTCTTTACTGCCTCGTTTCTATTCGCCAATTCCTACTATCAGTATGACTTATAACCCAACAACATCAGCGTTTGTGGGTTGAAATTTGCATTTGAAGGGTTTGTTTATTCATAGCATACTTTTACTTTGACATCATATAGTACTAACGCTTCCTTTGTTTTTGCTGCAACATTTACACCCCAAAATTAGTTGCAATTATTACAATTAATAGGAAGGCGGTTACGAGTTCGCGTTTACATTTTGAGAAATGTAACACGCGCTGAAATTGGCAGTTTTGAGGAGATTATCCTGAAGATTCTTTATCGAAGCATAAAAAGACAAATGTGTTCATTTAACTGGGCCAACTCTTTCATTTCATGGTAAACTCATTGCTTGGGTGGGGAGGGAATCATGCATTTTGACCTCCAGTTTCCTGTGAGCTTCACACTGCAAATATTAGCGTGAATAGGAAGACAAGTCACTCTTTTGTGTCTCTTCCTCATTGTACCAGAGTAGAGAGACGTCTTTTTATTAAGATAAACCTCATTATAATCATTTTCGTTATGCTCATCCGCTTTGGTTACCCTAACCCAATACAACAGACAAGTTTGTGTTTCACTTTGTTTGGGTTCATTACCAGTATGTTTGTTTGAAAACAGAGACTTGCAAGGTATTTCCTTCAAATTGTGATAGTAATAAATCAACAATTATGGCTTTATTTTCCGAAAAACTAGTGGAACTAGAGGTCATGCTAGCGTGCTACTTTTCTTACTTAGTTTTTGATTTGATAGATTTGTTTATATGACAGTTTTTTTTCCCCCCATATAAATATTTATTGCAATTATGACCTAATAAATGTATTCGCTTGTGTTCTGACCTGCATGCAAATTAAGATCCCTCTTGCTACCCTTGGAATTGAGCTCAGTCATTAACTTACAGTGGGAAATCTTTTGCCCCAAAATGAAGCAAGTGGAGCAGCACAGTAAATTCAAAACAAATGTTGGCTTGCCTTTTGCCATGTTTTGAGCCATAAAAGGCAACATATATTACATAAATTGATTACCCAACATCATCAGATATCTTTGTTTTCTGATTCTGTGAAGAAGATGGTTGAATGTCTTCAATCTTCTTAGGACAAAATTCGTTACAGAAATGCATAGAGCACCTTTTAACTTCAAAGTGATTAAAGCACAATTTTGCCTATTTACGGTACTAAAAATTGAGGGTTTGCTGAGCAGATTGATCAGGGTTAGGGTTAGAACTGAACTGTTGCTTTGTCCCCATGTTTATCCTTAGTTTAGATATGTGTCAACAAAAGTATCTTTATTTTTCACTCTTCACTTTGCTAGACAGATGGTATGTTTTCCAGGAACGGTGTGAACGCTGCAGAAACACACAAGCATGTTCTTGCTTGTTTAGCTGAGGGCATTGCAAAGTGCAACATGGTTCTAATGTCTTAAACTTGACCCCGTAAAATGCAAAAACCCTTAAAAAACATAGCTTAATTGTTTCTTCACAAATATGGTTAAGGAAATTTGAAATGCTAATTGACAGCTCTGAAGTTTGCTATAGTTGTTTGTTTAGCATTGTGTTGTTATTTATAATATCTGCTGATGTTTACATGTTAAGCTGAGTCATGGCAGTGCTCTATACGTGATACATGTGGCATTAGCTTGCTTATAGTCTTATCAGGTCGAAGACACATGTAGAATGTACTCAAGAGCAGTGGTTCCCAACCTTTTTTTGCGCCACGGATCGGTTCAAACAAGTACATTTTTGCAGATTGACAACATTCAGTGGGCAGATGGGTGTACAAGAAAACACATTCATTATCCATGACTTTACGTTGATTTTAAATTGCCAGTTTTAAAGCATCTGTATATAATATTAAGGTATGGTCCCTTCCAAAAAGTATTGGAATGGCAAATATGTCTTTGTTTTTGTTGTGTCCTGGAGACAAGATCAACAGATCAATCATTTATTTTATTCTCTATTTTATGCAAACATTTTAAAGCCCAGCAGTAGATATGAGGTACAGTTCCTTATTCCATTGCAAATGCATCATCCAGCTGAACTAAGATAAAAACACATCTCACCCACTGAAAATAACCATACGTGCCGTGGTATAACGTATTTTGGGGGGATGGTTGTAACTGAACCAATGTTGAGATCCAAAATGTGAGCCCTTCTCACATCGGAGTGCCATTTCCAGCTCCCATCGAATATTCTCCATTAAAAAAAAAAAAGTTATCTTGTGGGAGTCCTCTGTCTCTCTCGTAGCAGGAGTTATGCCCCCCCCCCCCCCCGGCTCAAAAATATCCTGAATTCTTTGAAAGCACTAAACTAACAACTGAGCAGGGACTTTTTGGGGATGGGTCTGAATTTCCAGCAAAATACACAATTGTCCTCAATTGCTCCTTAGGAAAGTTCATTTAAATGAAATGTGACTTCTGTCTATATTCATTCAGGTCCATCATGTCATTCAAGTTGATTGATGCAATGGGGCTAAACCCAATGTCTGAGTCAGAGTACAAACTAGTAACACTAACGAACATCTTTACCAGACAAAAATACAGGAAACGGTGAGCAATAGCAGAATTAATTGCAGCATCCATTCGTCTGTTAGGTTTGTTTGTTCAAAGCAATCTGTCCAGCTGCAGTTTGTCTACTTTGTAGACTTTATTTTTGATGGTCAACTCAACAGTGACTCACATTGCAGAAGTACATTAGGATTGGCGAGACCAAAAGGTTGCACATTTTAGTCAGGATGGTAATTGATTAACGTCTGTTGACGAGACACATCATGAAAGATTGTCTTGCAGTTTACCAATTACTGTATTCATTTGTGTAGCGTCAATGATTGTTTGGTAGGCTACAGAAGTGCAAGATGATGAAACCCTGATTGGGAATCAATTCCAAATATTTGAAGTTTACGTCTACTCAAACGACAGTGAGCAACCGATAATGAGCTCGGAAAGTGCGCCATGCATGAAAGCAGTTTTTTTCTTTCCATCGGCCACTTACTAAGACTTTTTGTTTGGTCATGAGAGGAAGCAGTGTGCAACAGTGATATATTGCAGTAGCAATAAAGGATGCACTCATTGATATTCACCGTGCTATCTGCTACGGGTGTGCATCTCTCCACAAAAGACTGTTCGATATGATTCTCAATACAGTTCAAGGATGTAATGATTTTAAAATGAAACGTTTGGAGAGCTCCAAGCTGTTATTAATGGGCCGTTGTAGTCTGTTAGAATGTTCCATTCTTCATGTCTTCTATTTTGTCAAACACAGGATGCTACATTCTCTACCGGATATAAATAAAGCGTAAGAGCAAAATGAAGCATTAAAATTTGCCGATTGCTGGATTATATTGTCTTCTGTCCCTCCTTTTTTTTTTGTCTTAATGTATCTTCCTGCCACATTCTCTCCACACCTCTGCAGGTGGTGCGCCTGTGCCAAAACCCCAAACTGGCCCTGAAGAACAGCCCCCCTTACATCCTAGACCTGTTGCCAGACACGTACCAGCACCTGCGCACCATTTTGTCACGCTACGAGGGCAAAATGGAAACCCTGGGGGAGAACGAGTACTTTCGAGTTTTCATGGAGAACCTGACCAAGAAGACCAAGCAGACCATCAGTTTGTTAAAGGAGGGCAAAGAGCGCATGTATGAGGAGAACTCGCAACCCAGGTGAGTCGCTGTCATCAAGCCTGTGATTCCCAAGAATCAACTGTCCGAATCGGAAAGTTGTGAAAGCTTTGTGACACAACAGCTGTCATGAATAATTCTGATGAAGCTGGCACGCAAAACAGTTGCTCCTAGCCCTCAGGTCGCTTTCAGGATGCGTCGAAATGAGAGTTGAGTGTTGTTGTGGTTGGAGGATGTCAGCATCTGCGGTCAGAATTGTCTCTTTTTTTTTTTGACAGACGCTGCCACTCTTTGTGGCTCTCTATCGCTGCCATCTACATTGTGTGCAAATGTCGCACACTCGTGTTAGTGTAAGGCGTCTGGTGTGCTGTGTGCACTGACGTGAGGAAGTGCTATTAGTGCAAAATGACCGCTAAAAGTCTCTTAAGAGTCAGACACAGCTCAAAGTCGTTGCAGTATTAATTAGGCAATTCTCAGAGGTGTAGCACTCAAGTCCCTCATTGCTTTTGTCACTAGTTTCCTTTTGTTATGTTGTGTGCTTTTGCAGCCGCTGTTTCTGCTGCTCGGAATTTTTTTGTATGCTTTGTTCTGCCAAAGCCATTTTGTGTTGTTTTGCCGTTATTGCTGCCTTTGGGAGCTTGTGTGTTGATCTGAGGTACAATGGCATAAAGCAGATGGAAATTGGTTGAGCGAAACCACCTGAGGCAAGCACCGTAATTGTTAAGTTTCCTGTTGAGTTTTTAACATAAAGTCATCATGAGATGTAAAACAGATGAAATAATGTTTTTTGGAGCCATGTCTTCACAATATCATCATAAGCCACCAACAATGGCGTTTTACTCACCCATTGTTGCCAACTGGGAACAAGACAAACAGATAGGTAATCCCTTAATCATGTCAAGCCAGTATTACATGTTTTTACACAAACATACACTTCAAACTTAGAGAAGATCTATAAAAGATTGTTTTCGGAAACACTTGGTGGTATGTTTTGATAAAATACGTTTCTATACAACAGAACATTTTTGGCTTGAAAAATCGAATTGTGGCATCTTGTCATCTGATAATGACAAAAGGATATTTGCAATAGTATAAACTAATGTGACTGTAGATTCACACACCACTCCTCGTAGAAATAAGTTGGTGTGATGGCAGGTGGCGAGGCCGGAGAAAGACTGACAACGCAAAGCAAAAGTTAACAGAGATCATTTCACACATAGGAAGATAAAGCACAATTTTTCTACTGGAAAACATCACCAGCTAACCACAACAACACATGTACCGGTAATTGGTATTTATGTTAGCCAAGCTAATATAGCCTAGCATGGCTTTTTAGAAAGGACAGTGGACCCCACAATCCCTACAGACATACTTGGCCATTAACAAGATGATCAGCAATGGATTTACAAAATGAGAGTTACGTATGGAAATTGTATGTGCTAATTTGTGCAGACAATTGTATAGTTATTAAAAAAAAAAAAAAAAAAACTTTGAACATTTGTCATCACTGGCCTATTTTGATGCATTCTTGAACTAGAAACTGTACCAAAATTAAATTACTACATACTACCGCGCATTAACCTACAAATTACAATAATTGCATTGTGTCGACTGTCATCCTGGATAAATGAATGCGCCTTTGGAATAAAACTTCTAAATGGAGGTCCAGCAGACAACCTTGGAGGTGGCTGTTCAACCAAGTTGCACAACTGCTTTTTCTGGTCTGACCTAAATGACAGTGGTAAGGAATGTAACAAAAAATGCATTCAAAGAGGAGAGGAACAAAATATTTGGATTAGGTGTATATATAGTATTTTCATTTTGCTATTCTACAAATGAAAAATACCCATGTTTTGTTCATTTGAACTTTTAGTGGGTTTCCCCAAATTTGCAGTTATAATAAGCCTATTAAGCAAAGAAGGTTAGTCTCTTCACACATTGCATCATGTGCTGTTTCTTGAAAAAAAATGCTTCTCCTTTTAGTGGGGCATTTGCTAATTAGTTTTTTTCCCCTCATTTCCTCAGTGACACTAGTCTTTTTCATTTGCAGAAAACATTCACAACCATGCATTTAACACAGTCAATGAAATTTGCCTTCAGCTGTTTGAACCAATATCATCAAGTAATTGCACATAGCAACTGCACCAAGCCAAAGTGAATGGAAAATTTAAGAAGGGTAAACGCGGCCAGTCTAAACTCACAAAGATCGCTATTGTCTATGTGGGGAAGGCATCCACATTAACCAATGGCAGCCCACTAGAAAAAAAAAATAGAATCAACCTATGTTATTGAGGCATAAAATAGACCAGCACATGGTTGAATTAAGCCACAGATGACTTTGAAGTCAGAATGTAGTGTTTTAAGATTATAAATCTTCAGGACCATGACTAGATTTTGCTTTGTCAAGTAACAGGAAAAGACTTTGGTCTAGCTTGAGTTGAGACCAGTGATGTGCGGTGAGGATCATGACTGGGTGAGGCACAGAGTCCACTGGAGTTGGATATAAAAATAGCAATCCAAAATACAAGATTAGCTTGCATTTTAATTGACCTTAAGTGAGACAGCTTTTAACGATGCTTCCATCAATTCCACACTGTTCATTATAAACCTCATGGAACATTTGTCTTTACATAGAGAAGTACACCCAACACATTACATTATTAGCTAATGTTTGCACTTGCTAAATAGCGGTCTTGACTTAGCTTTGAAGTTGAGGCGCAGACATGCAAGGGAGGAAGAAAAGTTCACTGTATAATAAAGCCAAGATGAAAGTGAGTCCTATGACAATGAAAAACTTAATTAACACAAACGCGATGTCCCAGATTCGGGACAGTCGGCTTTTGCTCACATACTCTTATCACACTTCAAGACATTGAACGTCACCATATGACAAATAACAAAACTACATTTAATGACTTTTTATTGTCCACAACAAGACAACTCAAATAAGACATCTTATTGTAGTATATCCACACAAAAAAAATGTTTTTAAAAAATCAGCTCCTAAATGAAAATGATAAAGGTGTATTGACAAATGACTGCACTGTAGCAGCATTCAGTTCGTCCCCGGATACAGATTTGACCTCTCTTAAAAAAAAAAAAAACTCTTTCATCTTGTTACTGGGCTAAGCTTCAATCACATACTGACCACCGTCCATAGGTCCAGATGGTTCACAGGAAGTGGCGGGCTTGCAAGGCAGCACGTGTTGTGCAACAGCTTGAACTGTACAGACGGTGATGGACCTTTTGGTTGATTGTTTTTTTTTTGGGGGGCATTGGATTTGGGAGACAATGTGAACATGTCAAATGGCAAACGGTGCGGTTACATACAACAACAATTCTAGTTTACATCAATGGCCCATCATAGTCAATTGATACCAAAATGAGAAGTTTTGAAATGCATCGCAATTCGAGGTTTGCTTTTTGGAACACCCTAATTCAAGGAGAATAACTGTGTATGTCACTCTACATCGTTCATGCACACACAGAACAAGACCATCACGATGTTTGTTGTGATAGTCCTGAAGTTTGTTGTTTAGATGGAAAGTTGCTGATGCTGAAAATGTTTGATTCAAATTCAGAGCATGAAGTACCGCACAGTATATTTTGAAGGCCTGCTGTGGTTCAATACCTTGTGTTATTTGCAAGCGGTCCCTATATTCCTATTTTGGTTTACCAAAAGATCACACCCTCGTAAAACGAGTTCCTATTTTCTTTAAATGTGCCTGTGACACCCCAGAGAAATGTCCCCCTGGGAGTTTGTCGCTCTACGTTGACAACCTAAAATCTTAGCCTTACTGGAAAGCTATGTTTGTAGTCCCATGGGACAATATGCAAATGCATGTGTGCATAAGAAAGCTGTTTGATCAAACTGATACGGAAGCAAGTTTGCATGAACATCAGCTATTCTGCTATTATCAGTAGCTCTCGGGCTATTGTAAGGAAACAATGTGGATACGTATATATATATATATATATATATATATATATATATATATATATATATATATATATATATATATATATGTGATAATGTATGGATACAATATTTTTTGATATAACTAGTAGACTCCATTTTAAAATCCCTTTTTAGTGCACCACACCTTCTTAAGAAACAGTTAGTACATGTCTTATGATATCATATCTCTTCTTTTTAGTCACATCTCTTACCTAATGGCATTTGTGTGGAAAGTCTGCATGGTACAGAAGTATAAAACACGAATACATGTACTGTTTTCCTCAAGTAAGAAATTTCCGGATGCATTCCTGTCAATATAATGCAATCTTTCAAAAAAAAAAGGGCATGGGATGCATGTTCAATATTTCAGTCGCTGTACAGTTAATGATAATGTATTTCAAATGTATGTTGGTATGGGCCATAATCTATCAATGACCTACTCAAATGCAGCAGGAACTGCTTATCCTCATTAAGCTCATGGGTGAACTGGAACGTATCCCCTGGACAAGTTGCCAGATCACAATACGGTACAGTATACACAAACAACCATTCACATTGACACCTGTAGACAATTTAGAGTCCTCAATTAACCTAATCTGTATATGTTTGGAATGTGCAATATTACAGTAAATATTTGTATTACAAACACTTAACTCTTTTACTGCCAAGGACGTTAAATGACGTCTAGTAAAAACTTACGGAGGGCCGCCAAGGACGTTAAAAGACGTTCTCCAATTTATTTATTTATTTTTTGGGAAACGGGTGGAGGAAAGCCTTGGCCAGCTGTGGTGAAAGTTTCAAGCAGATCTAGTTAGCCTAATGACTATTTTTGGCTCCTAGATTGCAGCGATGACTCTCTTTTGACAAGATTGAGTAGGCGTCAGTAGAAGACGTGAGGCGGAGCTAGAGGGGACAATGGCTGGGGATGGGAAGCGAAAATGGCGACCGGTTGCAAGCAGCTCACGCTTGAATATTTTTTTCAAAGACGAAAAGCATCGACCAGTGCTAAAGAGCACATTGATGACGACGACGATGATCATCATCGATGATGATGATGGTGACTCCGAGGTTGGAAGAGTTGACGCGGCAGTAGAAGACGTGAGGCGGAGCTGAATGGCTGAGGAAGCGAACAATGGCGACCGGTTGCAAGCAGCTCATCGACCAATGCTAAAGAGCACAGTGATGACGACGATGATGATGATGGTGGCTCCGAGGTTGACGCCGAAGTTGGAAGCGTTGACGCGGCGGCTATGACCACGTCATAAAGCCTCACCGGCTAGCGATGCTAACACCGGAAAACGCGGCGCACAACCGAGCACTTCTGCTCAGGCGGACGTTGAATCTGACGACGAAGAGTGTCCCGAGTCCAATGCATATTTCACAAAAAGCTTGTTTTCTCCGTTTTTTGTTTCAAAACAAAGCATTTCGGTGAAATTAACCATTTTCTATTGTTGATTACTGAAAAACGGAATAAGGTAGAAACAAACTTTTTTTTCTGATGAAAGATGAGAGTTCAATCTTTCATTTGGTTGTATGTGTGTTTCCATAGTCCAAACAACATTTTCTGTGGACCTTGAAAAATCAGTCAAAATGCTTAAATCGGCTGGCACTGGCGGCATCCCTTTTCTGAAAACGTCTGGCAGTCAAAGAGTTAATATCGAAAAAACCCAATGGAAAAATTAAAGCGAACTGATTATGCTTTCTTGTGCTGTATTAAGAATTATTCTACGCTGTATGAAGAATTATTCTTCATTGCACATTCATAACAGTAACTCATTCACTCCCAGCCATTTTTACTGAAGCAACCCCCTTCACTCCCGTCTGTTTTACTGGATTTTGACTGATTTTGCAAAGCCTACAGAATATTGTGTTCTATTTCTATAAAACATGGAACCTACCAAAGTAAAGATTAAAGTTTCTTTCATCAAAAAAAAAAGTATATTTCTATCGGTTTCCCTTTTGCAGCAATTATCATTAGAAAATAGTTACGTTTCATCATTATTCACAAATCTATTTAAAACTGTGAGTAAATGAGGGTTTTTTTTTTCAACACGGTCCTGGTTGATCTGTTTTGCTCTGTGTTGCTCAGTGTTAGTCTGCCTGTGTTTCCGTAACAATGTGAATCTTCACACTTTGCTTTGTGATTCCACCAGAAGGAGAATAAAGGCTGTTTATAGTGCATGGCTACAAATGGAAAACATAGTTCACACTTAATAGACTGAGGGTGAATCACCTCATTTACATGTTCTTACATTCACATACACAACTAGCCAGAGTATCATGATTTTTATGGCACCCGACCGACCGAGTCGTACTACGAGGGTGGTGATTAACCCACAGTCCACTTGCTTCTCTGCCCTGATATGTACAATTAGCTCTTTTTAAGTATTCAGCTAAATGACCTCAAATATGTGTGTAACTAATTACTGAGATGATTATGCCCAGCAGCAAAGATTTTCAAATCTAATCCTAATGAGGGTTTTAACTTGGGATTTAAGACAAGCGCAAGTTCCAATACAAGAAGTCGAAGTTGGTCAGGAATTTAGAGCAGACTCTTGGTTTCATTAAGTTGCTTGTTTGTGGAGTTGTGTGCTTGGATCAATACTGAAGTGCACTATGTTGAGTGCTGTTTCCTGATGGAGGTCTTATGTGAAGCCAGTTCCGTAAAAGTGATGACTGCGGGATAATTGAGATGCATTTCAACACGTGCGTCCACTGTGTGTCTCTTGTATGGTTAGACGTTGTTTCAATTAATATATCAATTTGAACGAACATCTTAAAAAAAAAATGCACGAAACTCCTCTCAAATTCAACAAGGAAACAGTGAGTAATTCTGCGAGAACAGAATTAATAGCAGCATCCGTTCGTCTGTTAGGTTTGTTTGTTTCCCTCCGCCATTGGCGCTTATTGGTTATGACCTGCCCAAATAACGCGTGATTGGTCCGATCGGAATAAGATGGGCTGCAAACGTATCAGTGGTACAAGATGTATTCTATGACTGTAACTGTCAATGTTGTATGCAGTGGTCCAGTGAAGAATTGAGTTTAGTTTAGGATATGGTGAAATGTAAATGTCCGGGCATTCTCCAGTTCAACACAAATGTAATTCCAAATGAATAACACATGTTTAAGGTGCTGTACAAGGCCCAATTTGTCCTTGTTTCAGCGATCTTGAGTGACTACAAATGTTATGTAAACAACATTTGGTGTACCTCTTCCAAGACTTTTGTCTTCATGTGATGAATTTGAATTTCCCTCCTAGATTTGAGGAGCAAAGCAAATACAGCTGCAAGCTGACATTTGGGCTCCTTGTAAATCCAGACAGACGTTCATTCTGTAAGGGCTGACCTTTGCTGCTGTGCTGCGCTGTATTATCGCAGTACGGTTCTGGCTGATGAGCTGAACTACTTTATCACAGCCAGCAGGAAACAGGAAGGGAGCAGCCAGCTGCGAGGTCATAGGTCAAGCTATAGCACTAGGGGGGATAGCATGGTGGCGGGGGTTGACAACAACCCAGTGTTCAGAAAAGCCTCTGCTCTTTGCTGCGGTTGCCGCCAGGGATAGATGAAACATGGCAATCAAATGTGGTTCTTTTGTGTGACTCTGCATTGTTCATGTTGGCACAGCAGCTTAGATAACAGCAACAGTTGCAGGGGGTAGTACAAACACTGACTACAGAGCTGCTATTGTAGGATGGAGATGGCCGGGAGAGATGCCATTTAGGTCCTCTTTTTTTTCTTCTTCTGCTTCCTTTTTTTTTTTTGCTAAATAATTGGGACACTACTTGGCAGTACTGCCATGCTTCATATCAGTCACATCAGGTTATATTAATTTCGATTTTAATTTTAAGTCAAACACAGAACCGACTTGCAGGCTTAGATGGAATGGCCAACCAGAGTCATTTTATTGTTCCCTCAAAATATTAACAGTTAAACCCTTGACGATGAAAAATAGTACTCATGTCTCATTTTGACCTGAAACCCAAATGCCGTCAGTATTCAACAGCAACGGAATTGACCTTGCCGTACCGATACTTTTGGAGGAGACTATTTTTTTTTTTTACACATGCAGTTTGGAAAGATATAAAAGGGGCACAGTCGGCAAAGACTTTCTCTTGAAAGTGAAGCATGGTGATAGCTTACAGGACAATAGATGGTGAATGTTAATTTGGCCAGAAACGATGCGTCACTGTGCAGCAGAGGTGACACTAGAGAGGGGAAATACTCTGGAAGAATCATCTTGAATATTTGATTACTGTTTTAATGATGCACCTGTGTGTGCCTGGTATCAAAGACCACTTTTAATTTCTTTAAAATATACATCAGATCAAACTTTTTGCCTATTTATGCTAGCCACTCGCCCGACAAGCAGCAGTTTGTTGATGAAGTGTTGACTTATGCTAAACTTGTAGCTATCCTCAAGCACAATCCTCTCTCCTCAGCACCCATTCCTTCGTAGGGTACATAGTGTTAGTGTACCGCAGCTGCAGTGTGGTCGGCCTTTTTATTACCGTCACTCTCGTGCATGTCAATTCCTGCTGCCCAACAACCACACGCATTCTTCTTGTGTGTGGGGGGGGGTTCATAAATCAGGGATCTCTTAGCATCACTCTTCTTAATGCTGCCCCGGGTACGACTGGACTTTGCCAACACTGCGCTCTCCTTTGCTTGTGGAGCAGCTCTAAATGTGTTTTTGTGGACTTCTTGTGTGACAATCTCATAACGGTTGTACAATTTATAAGTGGAATGCTGCAAATAATAATAATGCTGCTATCAAGCTTGTCACATGTAGCAGGAAATTCAATTAACTAATATGATAGTTTGCAGACAAGAGATGACTCGGCTAAACATGTGACATTGGCACACAAAACTGGCAGTTGTGCAGTAATGTGTGGAGCAGATACCAATTTCAGGGCGATTACCGGTACTTTATAATCTGACTTTACCTCATGGCTTCTCCAACTGTTACTTTTTAGGTATTTTACACAAAAGAAGCTAAATGTATCTCTCTTTTAATTCCATGTCTAATATTTTGCTCTCATCATGTCACCATGCAAAGATTATAATACATGAAGTACTGTACTAGAAAATGTTAAAGCACTATTGACAGTGCTTTAATCACAAACTCTTCTTCTACTGTCTGCCGCCACAGGAGGAACCTCACAAAGCTGTCTTTGATCTTCAGCCACATGCTGGCCGAGCTGAAGGCCATCTTTCCAAACGGTCTGTTTCAGGGCGACAATTTCCGCATCACCAAGGCTGATGCTGCAGAGTTCTGGAGGCGTGCCTTCGGGGACAAGTGAGACTTAATGTTGTTTTTTGCTTTATGATATTTGGCCATTACTTTGCACATATAATCAGTTATTGCAAACCATTTTCCAGATTGAAGTATAAATACAAGTACTTACATCTGCCGACGGCCGATCTTGATAATGCCATTATGTCCTGCAAATTTAAAGAAACTGCACCGATTCATTGGATATTATCCTAATTGATGTTTCTTTTCTCTTTTCTTTTTTTGTGCCAAAGGACCATTGTGCCTTGGAAGGTTTTCCGTCAGTCTCTTCATGAATTCCATCCAATCAGCTCTGGCCTGGAGGCCATGGCCCTCAAGTCCACCATCGACCTCACGTGCAACGACTACATCTCCGTTTTTGAGTTTGACATTTTCACCAGGCTTTTCCAGGTAGTCAACCCAAGGTCGTCTTGTTGAAGGCTTTGAATAATCTTTACTGTATGCGCTTTCACAATGTCATTCACCTTTCCGTTTGCACCTTGAAGGTTATCATTCCTACTACCAGACAAGTACTAAACAGATTTAGACATGAGTCAAGAATTTACTTTTTGTAGTCAGGAGGGTGCTAATCAAATACACATTAAATTGTGACAACTCGGGTGTATTTTGAGCCGTGCAGCCATAACACTGCTGCTTTCCCTGGGGTTTGAATAATAAGAAGCCACAAGAAAAAGGTCAGAAGGCGGATTTATCTTCAAAGCATTTTTATCCTTAAGAGATTTGCAAGAATTTGCCTATTAACACATTATTAAAAGAAGTCAGTATCAGTCAGGTGTTTTTTCAAATTTGTCATGCCAGTTGTTTCTTTGTCTGGGAGTTTGTCGTCATATCCTTCCAACTCATTTAACAGGATTATCGAAGCCTAAACATGTGTTTACAAATGTGTCTTACAACACTTCCTCTGGTATTTAAATGTCTGAAAACTCCAAGTAGGAAGTGAGAATTTTGTGCTGTGCTCGACACGCACCAACATGCTGCATTTTGACCTTGATGAGATGTGTGAAGGACGTCATCATTTAGCCTGAATGGTGATTGTGAGTTTATTTCTCTGTTTACTTTCTCTGTACTGTTCATCCTAGTAGGCCGAGAAAATATAACTTTACTTAAAAAGAGGATGTAATGTAGACTAGACTTTTTGTCACCATGATTCTGTTTCTGTCACATTTTATCAACCACATGGGAAAGATTTTATTTTTGCAGAAAGTCTTATTAAGGAGCAAATTCGAAAAGAGAGAGTCCCAGCACAGCCCATATTTAGTGTCTAATCAGATACACGGAATTATCTTTCAGCTTTTTAATGGCAGTGACCTTTGAGGCTCATCAAGTTGTTTGTTAGTGTTACTTCCTTTCACACTGCAGGCAAACATTATGAGGCTGGTTGTTGAAACAGTCACAAACTACTGCACTTTAACTAGACAATGTAGTCTTTTTAGTTGCTATGCTTTTGGAATGAAGAAATAAAACCAGCTTTGAAGTTCACGTTTAAGTCAACCGTCACAGATGGCTGATGAGCATTATGGACTAATTGGTCACTTTTTCCTTTTCTTTTTTTTTTTTGCTCGTGACTGTCACCTCTGGCCTAAAGTGTAACTGCAGCCTCTGTGTAAAGCTCGTGAATGGCACCCCTCTCCCCATCAAGAAACTGTGGCATGTTGAAGTGATATAGGTGTAGAGTTCCACTTGTTGCATTTCTGGTTCAGAGTTCTACTTGTTGGTTGACCCTTGTAACTTTGAGGCGGGTGCGGCTAACGGTTAACTGGAAGTACATTTCTCATACTTTTAAGCTGCTTTTTGTTGTTGACACTGTCTACTGATTTGTCACATTCTCTCTCTCATAGCCTTGGTCATCACTCTTGAGGAACTGGAACAGCTTGGCAGTCACGCACCCAGGTTACATGGCCTTCCTCACTTACGACGAGGTCAAAGCACGGCTGCAGAAGTTCATACACAAACCCGGCAGGTGAGACAAGGCAACACATTTGTCACTATGTCACTTTCTTTTGGAACATATATTGTATTGTCCTACATGATCTTTTCAATAAGACTGTGGGTATTTTGTTTGTGACCAATGGGTTTATTTTGAACACATACACACGCAAAAAAAAATAAAAAATAAAAAAAAAAAAAAAAATATATATATATATATATATATATATATATATGTCTTGATTTGCATAGATGCAATGACAAGCCGGCATTGGTTCCAGTTGAGGCATGAGGCATGTGTGTGAGTCTTTGTGTGAATGAAGGCTGCAATGCAGTGTAGTACCGGTACCTACCATCAATAGCTTAATTGTGCACTGAAAGACGATGTCACTGCTTTGGCCAGCCTGAGTGGTATGACGTTCACGTTCTAGCGTTAGCTGGTCGGTGTGAACACATGACACAATTTATAGTGCAGTTCTTGACATTTAAACACTTCACAAACACATCAAGCCCAAAAGCAACATGTGTCACTTGACCGGCAGCTACAGACGTCATTTGGCAATGTGCTGTCATATTGCATCATTGCAGCGTCTGTTTGCACCCTAAATGTCCTCATCATTAAAACAGTGTGAACCGATCCTGTTGCTTCAGCGCTTTATCTTTTTTCTTTTCTCATTGACTTCTCTTTAGTTACATCTTTCGACTGAGCTGCACCCGGCTGGGCCAATGGGCCATCGGCTACGTGACGGCGGATGGAAACATTCTCCAGACCATTCCTCATAATAAACCTCTCTTCCAGGCCCTCATAGATGGCTTCAGGGAAGGATTGTAAGTCCAGAAGTATTCAGTTTGGCATGCTTACAGTACAGTGTCATGCAAATCTTAGGCCGCCATTAGCTGACTCATGGCCTTATTTCACAGCAGTCATGATCCTCCGTGAACCAGAAAGTAGCTCGCTGACTAACAAACAGATGAGCACAAATTTCACTTCACTTCATTTTTCCACTGTTAACAGTTCATCCTTGGGGTGACATTCTAGCTATTTAAAACAAATGTATACAACTTTTCATGGTACTGTTCACAGTACATCCGTCATTTTTTTTAAAGATATTATATATTGTATTTGTTACAAAAAAACATTCAGGGTATTCAGGAATCCGCAAATGTCAAGTAGGACCTGACTGATTTTATTTTCGTTTTGGATGCCATGTGTCAAAGTAAAGGGGGGGAAAAAACATATAAATGAATACATTGGGATGACTGTAGTAGCTCTAGTATGCATTTGGGTATACTGTATGTGGTTGCCAAAGTTTCCAGGACTGGTGTCATAAAAGTTGCATTTCCAAATCCAAATTACAGGTTTTCCTTTCGAAGTAATCCCCCTGGAGTGCCATGCATTTCCCAGTCTTCTCCGCTACTACTTCATGCAGAAGCAGTACTGGAAGGATTCTTCCAGCTTTCGCCGTAGCTCCGTCATTAGGGCAATTTTGATGTTGGCCATATCTTGAAAACAAGCCCTCTCACTGACTCCCTTAATCTTGGGAAAGATGTCAAAGAAATCACAAAGAGACGGGTTGTGTGATTGGGAGTTTCTCCAGCACGACGATGTTCTTTTCAGCCAGGAACCGTCATGTGCTTAGGGCATTGCGAGCATGCACATTATCACGGTGAAGCAGTCACGAGCAGTATCTCGTTGTAGAGGTTCACATTATTTTTCTGAGCTACATTGAAGCGGAAAACTTGTACTTTGTAGTTAGGGTTTGAAATCTATCTTGTGAGACCAGTCCTGGAACGTTTCTGACACACCTCGTATTACCAATCAACTTTGTGCCTCTACACCTCCAGCTATTTATTCCCTGATGGTCGGCCCCAAAATCCAGACTTGACAGGACTGTGTGAGCCTTCGCCCCAAGACCACATTAAAGTCACACAGGTCAGAGCTGCATGCTCCTTGATGTTAGGGATTGTAAATGTCCATTTTCAATGTCACTCAACTAAACCACATACAAGCAAAGTTTGAAAACGAACACACACCTATTGAGTAGGTCATAGTGGATAACTTGAGGTCTAGAAAAGCACTATAAGAATCTGATGCATTATCTTTTTTTTTTTTTTTGATCACCCATTTAATCATAAGACAACTAATGGTGTAGTTGTTCAATTATGCCATAATCAAACAGAGCCAATAAAACACTGGTTGAATACTAGTACACACAACATTATTGTACCTAAAATACTGACTGTGAGGAGTTAAAGTTAGTTAGTTTCTCACTGCTTTGGAGTCAAATGAAATGTACTCTTTGTCAGGTTTTTTTTTTTTTTCTTCTTCTTTTTTTTTCAGGAGCGCTCAGTATTGTTCATTCGATTTGACATCATCATTGCTCTCCTTTTTTTTAAAAAAAAAAAAACCCAGACAAATCAATTAAAAAAAAATTAATTAATGTTTTTTTTTTTTAATACATATACATATACACACATATATATATATATATATATATATATATATATATATATATTTTTTTTTTTTTTTTGTATGTGGGTGAGTATGTGTATGTGCGTGTGTGTGTGTGTGTGTGTGTGTGTGCGTGCGTACGTGCGTGCGAGCGTGTGTGTATTCATCAGTTCACCTAAAGCCCATTAAAAAAAATCCCATACTAATAATATAATATAATAATAATAATAATAAGGCTGCCTCCATTCTAAAGCTTTGTGGGGAAAGCCCCGGCCCATCAGTCTTATACAGCAACAACTTCCAAGATCCTCTCTTTGCAGTGATATTGAGTACTGGCCCCCGAGGACTCACGACTGCCTTTTATCCCCCCCTCCAGGAGCAATATGAACTCTACTGTGAGATGGGCTCCACCTTCCAGCTGTGCAAAATCTGTGCGGAGAACGACAAGGACGTAAAGATTGAGCCCTGTGGTCATCTAATGTGCACCTCCTGTCTGACTGCGTGGCAGGTAAGTGGAGGAGACTGTTGTGGATTTGTTGTCTTTGGGCGGGTGGGGGGTGAGTGCACATTCCTTACCCCTGTCCACCATTGCAGGAGTCCGAGGGTCAAGGCACGGGCTGCCCGTTCTGTCGCTGCGAGATTAAAGGTACAGAGCATATTGTTGTGGATCCATTTGACCCGAAGGACAATAGCGGGAGTTCCTGCAGGGGCCTGTTCGGAGCAGAGGGTGCTCCGTCACCTAGCTATGATGACGACGATGACGACAGACTTGAAGACCCCCACTTAATGATGAGCAAACTTGCTTGTACAAAGGTAGCTTTCATAGTTTCTATCAATACATTTTATTGGGTTCTTCTTTCATTGTATGCCCCTAAATGTTGTCTTCTACTCATGTCTCTGTAGATGAGATATTTTGTAGATGTGCTTCAAAAACTCAAAGCTCTACCTAAAATCTTTGATCTTGGTCTTTCATGGTGCTTTTTTATGTTCCTGTCTTCATATGTGGTACAATCTACTAGCTTACGTCTTTTATGTGACTCTGAAATGCTACATTCATCTTTTACACAGTAGTAGGCAAAAAACTCCGTAATGTGGTTAAAGTGGCCTCTGTCATTTTAGACCTTATTTCTTTTAAAATCACGTAAAATCAGTCATGGTTTTTCTGTTACAAACCCAAACTTTTCAAGTTTCAAAGATTGAGATATTAAACTGTCTGTGAACTAATATTAAGGAGCACTTTGTGTTGAGCAATTTATTACTTCATTTCAACATCAAGATCAAGTCAGAATACATTTTCTGTCATATCCATTTTGAGGAAGTTGTATGGTTTAGTCTGTCTCAGCACCTAGGATTATAAAACATGTCAGATTCAGTCACTTGTCAGTCATTCAGTAACTTTTACTTAATTTACTTCTTAATTGTGAAATTGAAGTTTTTTTTGTGTGTGTGTGTGTGTGTGACGCAGGTGGAACGTCCCCCATCACCCATGTCCATGACTCCTCAGTCATCCCTTCCACCCGTGCCGCCCAGACTAGACCTGCTTCCACACAGACCCTCCAACCCACCTGGTGCCTCCAGTCCTGGAGTCACTACTAAGGTCAGTACAGAACATTCAGACTTTCTCCCATTTTGTAAATCGATTAATTTTCCGTAGAGTTAATCAAGGCAATCTACTTGGAGAGGGAGTTGTTTGTGCCAGTTACACTTCTAAATATGGCTCGTACAGATAGTAAGCTTTCAGGAAATGGCCCATATTGTGCTGTAGGATGACTGTTTTCACAGCTCTGAGTCAACCAATGACAACAGTGTTGTTAAGAGGAAGTGGGCGCATTCTGTTGCTGTTGTTTTACCACACAAACAGCCGTACTGCTGTACACTTTTTCCGATGATTGTGCTAAGCTATGCTAACCTGCTCATGGCTGCTACTATAAAGTCTACAGGAATTGAAAAAATAATAATCCACAGTCGTCATTTGAAGTAGCTTTTGCCATATCTGTTACATTTTACAAATTGTCAATTTTATTTTTTCAGCTGTTAACCGGAATCTGGATGTGCTAATCAAGTCTCTCTATGTAATTGTTCCACATTTAATTAATTAATTACAGTGAGACAAAAAAGTATTTGGCCAGTTTCCCATAGACTTCCTGTTGGATTTGGGCCAAATACTTTTTTACCCCACTGTATCTAATGGATGCTGAAAATGGATGCTTAAAATGTCACTAATTGGAATATTTTAATTATGGGTGTCAGGCGATTAAAATCTTTACTCATAAAAAATCGCATGACTTCAATTATTAACTCACAATTAATCGCACATTTTATTTCTGTTCTAAATGTACAATAAAATGTACAATAAAGTTTTTTCTCTAATTTGTCATACTGTTGTTGAAATGTTACACTAATAGAAATATGACAGCATATTTTAGTCATTGATACTGTAATTTTATAATAATTCATTAAATTGAGTTAAAATTTTAAAAGATGTACTGTACTGTAAAAAAAGAAAAGGAAAAAAAAGCATGTGATATTGATTTGTGTGGAGGTCATTTTTCTGCCACGAGATGGCACAATTGCATTTGTAAGAAATTGGTGACAGCTCAGTGCATTTTTCTTTTCATGTAAAGAGCTATCTAATCTTTAACATGAAGTAACTTGTGAAATTCTGCACATTTTTAAAATTGTAAAATACAACTTGACACCAGTCTCAACTCTCCACAATTATATGCATTATTATAAAATGTATTACTGCTAAATTTTGACGTGGATGTGTCTGCAGCATTGCTACATCAATTTCTCCAGTACAGGTTTTCCAAGTAAGGGGCGGTCATTAATCACACATTAAAACAATTATTGGTGTTAAAGGAACTTTAAATTAACTCAGAATTAACACACTCATTTTGACACCCTTAATTTTAATATATATTTACTGGTACCGTATAATAAATGTAATTTTTAATATACAACAACATGGTCAGTCCTTATGAGGTATTTCTGTCTCACTGTTCTCTCTAGGCAGCATCTCATCACAAAGATAAGCCCCTCCCTCTCCCCCCAGCACTGAGGGATCTCCCACCGCCACCTCCCCCAGACCGCCCCCATACGACCGCCCCGTGCTCGGAGGGGCGCTTGCAGAGACGGCCCCTACCGTGCACGCCTCCAGCACCCCCAAACCGGCTGCCCACTGACTGGAACTCCCGGCCTGTTCCCAAAGCCCCGACGTCCTCGTCTTCGTCCTCCTCATCGTCCTCATCCAGTCAAGTCTCTGTTGTGGGTGTGGACATTCGTGCAGGTGTCAGAGAGCTCTCCAACCGACACTCCCTCCCTTTGGCGCTGCCCTCTGCTCTGGACACACGCACAGACCCGCAGAAGAACAATAACTCTCTCAGTTTGGACCACCAGCTGGTTAGCACATCCGCAGAATACCACACCCACACTTTCAGCCTGTCACGTTGTTTGAAAACATCATGCAGCGTTGACTGATAGATGCACAATTGTTTTACTTTAACATGATCATTTGTTTACGATTCTGATCTATTTCCATTTCAGAACTTTGTCTCAGTTGTTGGTCAAGATTATGACAACCCCAAAGTCAAACCATCATCCTCCGCCAATGCCATCTATACACTGGCAAGCAGGTATTTATTCGAATGTTCATAAAATTAGACAGCAGCACAGTGAATCTGTGGATTGCATTTCCGTTCAGAGTTTGAAATGTTGTTTTGCAGTCGAAAAGCATGTTGGCTGGATAGATGGCCATAAAAGTGAATGGTTGTGTGTGTCAGCCGCATGATTGACAGGTTATCAGTGGAGAGTGTAATCCATCTTCCAAAGTACTTGTAAGCAGGGCTAGGTTCCAACTTCCATGTGACAGGAGAAATTAGATGCAAAATAAAAATGGATTTCTCTTCTGGCAAGACAGTGGTACCAGAGCCTTTTTTGTCTTGTGTTGCGAGCAAAAAACGAAGCTCGTGCTACATGATGGCAGTGAATCATCCTTCAAAACAGTGCTTGCTTCAAGCTGTTCATTGCCATTCAATTATACAGTACAGCAAAAAAAAAAAGTCCTATTGTGTATTTAAAGTTGCAATATGGAACTTTCCCCCCCAAAATAACTTTACAATAAGCTTTTTATATGACCACGTATGACTGAAATGCCTTCTAATTATTAGATTAACACCTTAGCTGTTCACAATGGGTACTCCTGCAAGCCTTTGGCCAATAGTTTTCAGACTGGATTCGGGTTAGAATTTCCCGCGCCCTGTCTGCGGATGCGACGCAATGTGCGTGGTGTGTACGTGAAGAACGGCATGTACAGTTTCATTTTTCGTCAGCAGGGGGCAGTAGCGATTTGAAATGGAATATTCTACGTTCAATAGCTTTAATAAAAATAAAAAAAAAACATTGTACAAAGATTTTTGTTGGTGTTTTTGGGGTGCTTGAGCTATTTTTGGCATTTCCATTCATTTGAATGGCGCTAGTTGATTTTAGAGATACGTGAGTTGAAAGCGTGGCACGAACTTAGCTCGTACTGTATGTGGTATAATGCATCCTCTATGTTTTATCTCCCAGACCGTCTTCAGTTGTGAGGTCCGTGGCAGGTGAGGAGACCCGCGACAGTGAGGAGGACTCAGAATACATGATCCCCTCCTCTCGGCCCGTCCTGCCCGTCGCGGCGCCACCTATAGGAGAAAGCCCCCCAGTCTCGAGGCCACCGCAGCCTCAGTCTCTCTTTGCCCTTCAGACGCAGACTCAAACCATTGCCTTCAATCAGCGGTACGCCTTCAAAATGGCTTGTCACATGATCACTTGATGCTGTATTGTAGCAATGTTGCTCAGGTATGATTTATTCTTTTTGCAGGCCGACACTAGCCGAACTGGAGGACGGCCCTCCAATGTACGAGGCCATGTACAACATCCAGGCCAGGTCGCAGGAAGCCAGGGATTCAGGTTCCTACGCGACAAAAAATAAACACAAGAAGATCATCTCTGTTGTATTCTGATGCATTCTTACCATCTCCACTAATCCAGATTATTCAGAGCTCCCCCCTGTGCACATGACCAACGGTCCCAGGGAGCACACAGCAGAGGACAGGGAGGACGAGGACAACAGCTACGATTTCCCCAAACCACGGTTACCGATGCCCCCCACCCGACGGACCTTTTCGGAGCTGGGAGGGTCCTCATCATCAACGTCATCCTCCTCGTCGAGCTCATCCTCCGTGGCAGCTTGTAAGTTCTCTTAAATGTAGTCATCTATAAGGGGTACATTTAAGTGAGTTTTTATTTTTGGCTAGAACACATCCGTTTTTGCTTCCAATTTTTGTGTAAACTCCATATAGAAATCCTTATCTCGATATTTCCTGAAATTATTGTGATAAATGTGAAGTCGTACTTAGTGATACTATTTCATAAAGAGACTCTTGTGCATTCCTACACTGACCACTTGTCCTCAATTTGCACGGCAAATCTTTTTTTCTTAGTATTTGCATGGAAACGATTTCAACGAATGCTGTCATTTCCTAGAATACTGTCCTGCCATCCATTAGCTGTAGCGCTTTTCCTCATTTGGGTTGCGTGTGTGTACGAGTCTATCCCAGCTGACTTTGGGTGGGGCACACCCTGCAATTGGCTACCAGCTGTAGATAAACAAGAACGCAGTCTTCAATGACCCTAACATGCTAATTTTGCTAGCATCTATGCCCACTGTGCTGCTTCCAGAACATAGTGTTTTTCATTGTACAGTAGTTAGTTTCTATTGAATTTTGATTTCATTTTTAATTCAGGTACGGTAGTTGTCATGTGTTTTTAGAGCAGGTTTGTTAGCTTTTTTTTTTTTTTAACGATTGGTTTAGTTTTAAAATAAATGTTGAAACAAAGGACAGATTTGCTGTAATTATAGTTGTAGTTTTAGTTATTTTTGAAAAGCAAATTGTTATTTTATTTGGTTAATGAGGAGGTTATTTAAATTTTTACATTTATTTATTTCAATAATTTATTATTGTAACCTTGTTTGTTTTTTTGTTTTTTACTTAATCATTTCCTATTCATGCATACAATCATTTCTGGACTATAAGCCACTACTTTTTTCACTTGCATTTGACCCTGCGGCTAATACAAAAGTGTGCGGCTAATACAAAAGTGTGGCTTATCCATCAGATCACAAGGGGGTGCACTATAAAGGAAGCGCAAGATCGTCAAGCAGAGCAAAACAAACCAAGTGAGCCCAAATATAGTAAGAGAGACAGAACAAGAGCGAGACAATTTGCACCCTCATTATGGAAA
Organism: Vanacampus margaritifer; assembly: GCF_051991255.1. Taxonomy (NCBI): domain Eukaryota; kingdom Metazoa; phylum Chordata; class Actinopteri; order Syngnathiformes; family Syngnathidae; genus Vanacampus; species Vanacampus margaritifer. The sequence goes on along the minus strand of NC_135436.1, from coordinate 20,356,564 downwards.
AGAAAGTAGCGGGAACCCGGTGCGCTAACAATAAAACACCTGTGGCTTACAGTCGGGTGCGGCTTATCTGAGTAACAAACTCGAGTATTCCCCAAAATTAGCTAGCGTGGCTTATAGTCAGGTGCGCCTTATAGCCCAGAAATTACTGTAATTGCACCTTAAACGTAGTACTTAACCTCCCTGTCGCCTCATTGTTTCTTCAGGCATCTCAGAGCCCGTGGAAGCCCCCGAGAGACCTCCCAAGCCCCTCCCAAGACGCATCAACTCAGAGCGTCGACCCAGCCCCGTCCCGCCACTTGCCGGCCCCCCTAGTTGCGGGGCAGCGGGAGGAGACGTCAACCCTCAGATTAGCAGCGAGATCGAGCATCTCATGAGTCAGGGATATTCGTACCAGGACATCCAGAAAGCACTGATGATTGCACAGAACAATGTCGAGATGGCCAAGAACATCCTGCGAGAGTTTGTCTCCATTCCCTCCACGGCGCACATTCTCACATAGCACACTTGGCCATCTCGTCCCGGCTCGGCTTGATCCTTCTTTTAAAGGTCGGCACGGCTCGTTGCCTGCAGCGTGACCCTCTCTGGTGCTTGTTGACGCCACCGGCCCGTTGTGGAATTTTGAATTGGCTGGCGCTCGCAGCATCTCTTTCAGCAGCCTTCTCAAACTGCGACAAGAGCATCTCGCCAGGCCCGACTCGGCGCCCGCGACGTCAATAGCAGGATGCATTTCGGACGCTTAAAATGTAACCAAGACCTCACAAATACAATGTATGTCTATATGAAAGTTTAATATATGGTTAAATGTATATTAAATGTGTGTAATATATACAAGTTAGTATGTGAAACGATGTCCGCTTCGAGGGTCGCACTTGGTACAAGTGCCAAGCGTGTGCCTGTTGTCAAAATGGTGATGCGACGGTTGACTTGAAGACGATTGCGTTTGTTTGTGTGTGCGTGCGTGTGTGTGTGTGTACGCGTGTTTGAATAGTAAGCCCAAAATGTCATGCCTGGCCAAATTTAGAGTTTGTGATTTGTTGAATGGAGATGACAAAAGGTAGTTGCAAATTGTGTTTGTTTGTTTTTGTTTTTTTCACTTGAGCATACTCCATGTCTAAAAATTGTCATCATGCATTTCCAATAGTCTAAAGTAAACCAAGAGCACATTAATATGGTCCGCTATACAAAAGAAAGTATAAAGGTGTTTTTAAAAGCCCTGAAATGCTTAACTCACAAATGCACATAATTTATAGAATGTTATATTTTTTCATATTTTTCTTTCGTGAAGAAAAAGGCTACTCTAGATCAGTTTAACAGTGTGCCGCAGATAATTATCATTTATTTAGATAAAAAAATAATTGTTTTCTAATTTTACCTTTTTTTTTTTTATCTGTTAACCCAAACCCGAGTAACAGGCAAAACAATCCAATGCTCTTCCACTAAAGGACTGAAGGTACATAATTAACCTGTATATCTACTTTTTAATTGTTTTGCTAAATGGTGTGCAGTAAGATTTCTTTTATTTTTTTATGTGAAATGTGTAAACTTTTTGCACCCAAGTACTGTCTAAGAAAAAATTATTACTTTCCAAATGCCACCATAATGACCTAAGGCCCAAGCATCCATCCAAAATGATAAAAAATTACACCGCTTACATATGTGATTTGTTTTTATTTACATTGTTAGATAAGTGTTTGATAACGAACAGTTCTTAAAAATGAAATGCAAATGTATGGAATTCTAAAGTTAAATACAACTAAACCATACTTAGTGATTCTCTTGTGTACCCCTAGGGGGAGCCCAAGATCTTGGATCATTCTAGTTACCAGCATTATTGAATTTTGCAAATTAGAATAAGATTATTATTTTTTATTTATGTTGTGTTTTAACTTAGTCTTTTGCCACTTTCTTACGTCATTTCCAGCTTAAACATACACATTCACTAAATACGAACATGCTTCAACTTGGATTCTGCATGTAAAGAAAGATGCCACAGTGCGCTTTCCTTTTTATGAGCAACATGGTTTTGGTACATGAATTTTTCATGTGCTTGATACCAGCTTATGTTGTTTTATTTGAGGTCGGCACTGTCTGGCATTGTATTTGTGTGTGTGAGTGCTAGCATGTGTGCCTGAAATCAATGTGGATGTTCTAATGTTGACTACCGTGCAGTACCAGACAGGCTCATGTTCTGCGATCCAAGGCGGCTGACTTCTCTTTTTTTGTTTTCGTTTTTCTTTTGTCTGTCTTTGACATAATCGTCTGAGCGGTTCAGGTTTCCGTCTCCAGCTCAGTGTGGCGTTACGATTACAAAAATATATATGTTGTCATTGATTTTATTTGGGTAATATATTATTGTACTATGATCCTAAATATTGTTGTAATTAATTTGGAAGTGCTTCACTGCTGCTATTATTATTATTATAGTGTTAAACAAATAAGCCTTAAGTGTACATTTGTGAATACTATTGTTTAACCTGGTTGTTGTCTTTTAAAGTGACAGTATCGCCATGTTCCTGCAGTCGCTAATGTAGCATACTTGAACGTACACGCAGCTTGAGCTGTCAACTCTTGCAGTGTTTTAACTTTTCTTTTTAACAGTCAACAAAATGCGAAACAGAATTGGGCTTTAGGCTTCAGAGTTTGGGGTTCGTACAAGGTTGTAACATTCGCCAAACGTTCACCGTCTAGACGTTTGCCTGGAGTTTGAATGTTGTTGTTTTTTTTCAAAATGTCCTCGCAACAAAGATAAGAAACATTAAAACGTTTTGTGAACGTTGCGCTCTTGAACGAACCCAGACGAGAACTCAACATTGGCTAGCTTCGGAGCGTTAGCAGCCCTCAGTGGGATGCGGACTAAATTACACCCCCTAGAAAGGGAATACCTGAGGATGGCTTTGGTGGACGTCAGGAGCACTCGAGCCAATTCTCAAAAATAACTCAGGAATAACGTTTTTAAATCGATGAAGTCACAGTTGTAGCCTTTTTTTTTCTTTTTTCCACGTTTCTTTCGGTCATTCTAACTTGCACAGTATTTTTCAAGGTCAGCAGACCTCTGTAGACAGCAGCTTCCAGGTACTTAAAATGAACACACACACACAAGAGCTTTCAGGTACGTTGATGTAACACTCGTATACGGAGAATGTGTGTCTGATGCTTGTACAATTAGCGAATAAGCTTACTCTGGTTGACGCTGTCCAGTCGATCCTCATTTCTGCTTTTGTGTTCCTAGTTGCCTTGACAAATTTCATGAATGCCGAGTAATGGGTTCCTCATTACTGTACCATAGTTTCAGGGCAGCGTGTCATTGTTGTGTATTGATTTACTCGCACAGAATACCAAATTGTGCTTTGATACTGTCACTCTAAAGGCGCTTGCTTGTATGACTTCAAAAGACAAAAAGGCTGTTTGCTCTCATTTTACATTCCTGCATAAACACCCCCCCCCCCCCCCCCAAGACACACACACACACCTGTGAATAACTCTCAGAAGTAGTGCCATTTGTGTTGACATCATGATTGACTGAGGCCTTTTGTTGTCTGCGTGCATGTGTGTGTGTGTGTGTGTGCGTGTGTGTGTGTGTGTTTGTGTGCCAGGCGAGACACGCCTTGTTGGTGGTCGTGTGGAGACAAGCGTTTGAAATTGTGCAGTGTTGCTTCATCTGGGCCGCAGGAGCTTCGTCCAAGAGCCACTACCGTTTACCTTTTTCTTAGAGCCCAAAAAAAAAAAAGGGGCGAAGCACCTCCCGGTTGGCTGCTTTCTCTGCGCATGTGCAAGAGGAAGGGCATGACGGCTTTATTGGGGATGGGACCACAAGAGGGAGCTGTGGTTCCACGTATCCTACGTGACAGCCATCTAAAAAAAATATTTAAAAAAAATCACCCTTGTTTTTGAAGCTCATATCAATTTGGAAGACTGCACAGTGATGTTAATAAAATTGTAAGCAGGAGATGTTTTGTGATTGTGTTAAGTTTCATTTTGAAATTTACAGTTGCTCTAAAGGTGCTATTGACAACTCCGCTTCTACGTCACAAGTCAAAATGGCGGTCAACTCTTAACAGCAAGGTCTCGGGTTACTGAAAAACATTGGGGAATTCTTTTGATTTCAAAATGTGATGAAATGTCGTTTGACTACTCTTAACAATCTGCCTGGTTTGTATGCTTGTCACAGGCAAAAGCAATACAATTCGCCGTTTGTTTAGTTTACACCAGGTACACTATCACTGTACAGTATACCACTGTAAAAATCAAATCAGCTTAATAGTTCACCAAGAGGACAAAGCAACAGACAAGCTCATTGTAGAAGCAGTTCGATAAATGAACAATTTGTATGCTGAATATCACACGGTTTCTGATTTTTGTCAGTCCACACAAAAAAAATATATGCAGAATGGTCAGTCAAAATATGAGTACTTTTTTTCTTATGCTAAAGCCCTGTAATTAAAATCCAACTCTGAAAGTATTCTGGCATAGAAAGGCATACAGATAGACCATAACTGAATTAAACACATTTCACACTCCCTTGAACAATATATTTTTATTTTATTCATTAGGATTTTTTTTAATGCTTTGAAAAGGCATCACTTTACATTTTGTCTCCAGGGATTTAAAGGGCAAATCTAATCAACTAATTGAAAAAACGTGACTGCGTGTATAGTGGCGGAAGTGTACAAAATAACTTGACTGTATATGAACAAGGCTTCACAAGTAGTTATTGGACTATACAGTTGAGTATCATGATCCAAATCACTTCCAAGGATGACGTCGAAATGTCACAAGGCACAAAACATCATCTTCATAAATAGAATCACACAAAGTCATAGTATTGTGATATTTTCACAATTAAATGCATAAATGCCAACTCTCTGACTTGCACATATATTTACTTTAAAAAATACAAAAAACTCATTCCGACCTTGTCTTTAAATGTGTTTACAGTGAGCTGGTTCCTCAGTAGTCCAGTCACATTGTAACACAAACCATGTGCGGGTCAATATTCGGTTTGGACATAGTAATTGATTAATTAATGCTATCAATTAGGATTACTGTAATTGTGTCTTTGTCTTCTGTATGGACCACAAATGAATCATTCGGCTTCACGTGTGACTCACAGGCTAGATCCTGTGTCACTTTGGCTTGTTCCACATAAATATTCACTGAACTCATGAATACCATTTAATACGCAAGCCTGCCGTCCCTCACAGAGAGGACGACTTAATGCAGTCAACATACAAGTCTTCATTTTCACATCACAAAAATGAAGTTTCACATTAGAGAAACACAAAAACCCTGCATGAAGGCCACAAAGAAATCAGTGCACTGAAGAAAAAACACTGTGCTTCATATTGTAACAGTAGAAAGTATTTTTGCATATATATATTCAAAGCTGTGGACGTAATCTCTTTGGCGTAATATTTTACTATTTGTAAAGCTTGAACACACACACACACACATGCAATTTTCAGAATGTGAAGAAACAAAAACTAACGCAAGATGTTAATCCTATCCTATAGTGTGAAATCTATCATAATTTACAATAGTTTTGCAAAAATATATCCTCACAGTGGAAGAGTGATGACGGCGCTCGTGTTAGCTGTAGAGATTCGAGGGAGGACGTTGATTTGATTAAACGAACCACAGGTTTGATTTAAGCACTGAAAGGAAAAATACGTTTGAATTACCTCGAAGGAAAGTTGTGACGTATACAAAGATTTTCAGTGTACTGACTTTTGCAGAACGGCTGTCTCTGCTCTTCATAAATCAAAAGTGTCAATACACTTTAAATAAGGAAATATATATACACGGACGACATAATATGTACACTGGATGAAGAGCTTGTTCAGGTGGCTCTATAGCGATTGTTTGGCAATAAAAAAAATAATTAAAAAGTCCCTGCTCGACAGTGGATCAGCAACATATGAAACGGACAGCTTGACAGCCTCATTCAAATGTGCAGGGATGTAATCAAGCCCAGTGGGATCATTTTGGGGTCTCAAACAGCTTTTGATTGACAGGAAAAAGAGGCTGCGGTGAAAGCTTTCAGCCATCAGCGGGTCTCGGGAGTGTTGTCAGGTCACAGCAGTGGCGTCCTCCTCACCGTTGTTTACTCCACACGAGCAAAGATGACAAAGATGGAAAGGCATGGTGAGTAAATGGAACACAGGAAGTTTTGGTGGGGTCACACGGGGTAGATGTCTACCTGGTTGCTGGGGGGTAACTTCTCTCCGTTGACCCCGAGGAGGACGGCGTCCTCTGTGTTGTCGCTCTTCATTTCCACCACAATGTTGTCTTTGCTGGATTTCTCTTTGGTGCTGCAAGACACAAAAAGAAACCCGCCATGTACCTTTTTTTTTTTTTTGGGGAGGGTTTTTTCCAGTCACAACTCGTCCGAGAAACATGAAAACAACAATGACCAAAAGAGGGAGACAGAATGGGAAGCCTTGCAGGTTGCCTTTCAGCACAAGTTTCTTTGATGACAAAAAGAAAAACATGTAAGGAGGAGGGGAAAAAGACAAGGCTCAACTTAAGCCCCTTTAAAGGAGGGCGCAGTATGAACATGGAAAATTTACTTAAATTTCAAGGAATGCTTTACTTATTTAGCCATTTTCAAGAGTTAGAAGTTAATGTTTTGTCTAATGGATTTTGCCACTTCCTTTCGACTGAAAATGATATCACAATTTTGTGCATAGCTCAGCTAATGACCAATCACGGCTTGTTTTGTCATGTGAGATTCACAAGCTGAGCCGTGATTGGTTGTTGCCTGAGCACGTGATGTCATTTTCAGTCAACAGCAAGTGGCAAAATGTGTTTTTTCAATTGTGTGTGGAAAAATAATGAATTTATCTAATTAATCTTAGACAAAATATTAACTTTTGACTGCTGGCTAAATAAGTAATGTGTACATTCAAAATGTTTTTAGGAAGGCAAAATAGGTACTCTATATTTTAATATTGTACTTTATAAAAACAGTAATGCCAAACAGAAAGTAAAGAATTAAACAGTTTGTAAGTAATATGCTGCAGTTACATTTATCGCGCTGCTCCTTATGGTGTACCCACTTTTGCCACCAGGAGGCAGTGTAATACAGTCACCCAGACACAAACGAAGAATACGCTCAAGATGCTGTAATAGCGGTCATTTTTTATAGAGGCTCAACAAATGCAGGTGTTGCAGCTCTCTTTGTGTTAAAATATCTTTTGATTCTAAAACAGCAACTGTCGAAGCTAGACATTAGCATGTCAATAGCGTTTTGTATTGTTTGTTAGCATTAAGCTAAGCAAACTTTCTTAAAGCAACGCAATGTGGTTGTTTTAAATGCACATTTTAAATTGATGGGTAAAAATACAACAACAAAAAGTAGCAAAATAAAGACCGTCATCCTGGAAAGAAAATCATCAACATCATGGTGATGTCCACTTACAGGTCCCGCTTGCCAGAGCGGCCGCATATCTTCCCTTTCTTGTAGAGGAAGTAGAGAACGCTTCCCAAGATGGCCAGCAGCAGGATGCAGATGATGATGACCGCAATGATTACGCCGCTGCCCTCTGGTGGTGAGGATGCACAGGGACAAGGTCAGCATTGGTGGGAAATGAGGGTGGTGTTATCAAGTACAGGGTGGGATGAGGCCAACTGTACAGCATGCCGCAGCGTAGAGGGATATTGCGTCGGAATTTTCATCATGACGTCACTCGTACTTCCGGGTGGCACTGGATTTTTTAATATCTTTTTTTCACGGAAATGTTTTGCCATCGCTGGTTATTTACTTTTCTGCCACCCAGAAGTACCCTTGTGCCTATTTACAAACATTACAATAAGGTCTATAGAGTGCAGCTTTTTCTTTTTAACCTGACAACCTACAGAGGAAAAAGAAGGTGCGAACATTCCGAAGTGGAAGAGAGGTAAAGTGTGCTGATGCATGCTGGGAATGGTGGTGTTCATTCGTCAGGAGAGAGAGCGGAAAGTGGACCCTTGAGCAACAGAGTGACATACTGTACAAACCTTTCCTGATTTTCTTTGTCGGGATATAGGTTGCTGCTTCGACTGGGAAAAACCACATGAGTGCAATTATCAGCAGGAGGCAAGGCTTGGCTTAATTGAATAACTCCTACTAGCAGGCCACACACACATCCAAACACTGAATACATTTTGAAGTGATTGGAGGCCTGAGCATCCAGCGTGAACATGTGATGGCGGTCAGTAGCACAGCGCCCCTGTGTAATCTCATTTAAGTGACACTTGCTAGAAAATAGCAACCCGGAACACGTTTTCCTCTGAGGGGGCTGGCAGTGTCAGGAATGCTTTTGCCTAAATAACAAGAGGAAGCACCAGAGAGGTCCCCTCATGGTAGTCAGGCGACTTGGTGAGAGCATTTAAAGTATCAGCTGCTTCCTTACAGTCACGCTAGCGGCATGCAAGTGTTGTAACTAGCCTTATTCTGTGTGGCATCATAACTTTGTGCTCATTACAATCATCATACATACAGTGTTGGATTTATCTAGCTAGCTAGATGGCAATCTAGTTAGATAAATACAGATGACAGATACAGATAAAAACAGAAACATCATTGTTAGCTCGCTAGCTAGATTGCATCTAGATAGCTAGCTAGCGAGCTAACAATGACGTTTCTGTTTTTCTGTGGGATTTGTTCGTCTATGTGGATCTCCAACTTTTTACACAAAGTACAACCTAAAAAAGTAACTAGCTCTCCAAGTATCACTACAATGACAACAGTAAAACACAGCAACAAATTAGGTCTAAGTTTTCACCAAAAAACAAGAGGTTTTTCCTTAAAAAGTGTATTTAAAAGGCCATTCTACCGTCACGTGTGTGACATTCGCACAACAATTCTGTTGTTCTTCCAAGCTTAGGCAATAATTATAGGATATGTATTTTGTCTTAGGTTAGCTCTGTCAGCATATATGAGTTCGCTAATTTAGCTTTTTCACTCTCCTTGACAGAGATACTGAGGCAAATGTGCTGTGTCACGTGTGTCACTCACAAAAGTGGAATTTTGCTAAATTATTATACAAGTCCAAAATTCTGTGAACTTTGAGAGGACAAAATAATGAAAAGAAATACAACATCAATTAACACTTCATTAAATTAAAAAAACTAAAACTATTAAATTATAATATTTATAAATTATTATTATTATGATAATAATAATAATAAATACATATATATAAATAAATAATACATAAATAAAAAATAATAATATTAAACTATTTAACTATTAAGCTAACTAAAATAGAAATTTTTGTGAACAACCAAAACTATCTGTAGGTATGTGTCACGTGTGTGACAGGACAGGACTGTCATGTGCGTGACCAAGTGTGAAATTGAGGAAATATGAAGTAAAAATATATCAATAAATAATATGAAACAAGACATTATGTATGGTCAAATTGTGTTAAAGTAAACCAAACTACAATTCCTAAACAATGTTATACAGTATGTTTGCCTTACTACAATGTTAAATTTGAACACTTGCACTTTACACTTGTGTAAATAATGATTTCATTAAAATGTGTTGCATCTAAATGTAATTTTTTTTAAATGTACCTAAAAATGTTGAAAGACTAACAGTTCTTAAAGAATAAATGAAAATAAATTGAACGTATTGTAAATCAGTAAAGCTAAATGTACTTCTTTCACGTACCTCTAGATGGACCCCACATGCCACTGGTGTACTCATAATTTAGGCTCAGTGGTCGTCTGACCAAGTCCCAAACTGGTACTATATTAATTCACTCTGAATTAACAATAAAGGGCCTTCGAACAACCAACCTTGAGAACATGTTAATAATAAGCCAAATATATTTGTTCTTTTATTTAGTATGACTGTCTGTCACAAAATAGCTGGAAGCTACCTCTCTTAAACCTTCAGTAAATGAAACGCAGCCATGACAAATTAATTGTAAAACTACTCATGTGCCTTTTTTTGTATTAGAATTTCAATTCAATATACTTGCATTATTTACAACCTACAATTTTTACACTATTTTATTGTCTGCCTGTTGTTCAGAAAGAAACGTTTTTTTGTGTTTTTTTTTGGCTGTTTGTTTTTACAGCAACACACCTTCAAGTGAGTTTCGATATGTTGTGTTGCAGATATGCGCGGTGAGCCAGAGCAACTGTGGCCTTACCTGTGGAAGCGGAAAGAGTGCTTGTGCGAGTGTTGATAGCTGCTGCTGTGGTGCGTACAACTGAAATAAGGTAAGAGGCGCACAGGGGGACGTCACAACATGTTAACATACAGGAGGAAGAGGCGGACGCAACAATAGTGACACACAATCAACATATTAGCACAGCCTAAAGACAAATAACGGATGTGACACGGACTAGAGGAACACAGGGGGGGGTGAAGGCTCAAGCAAATCTTAGCTATTAGGAGCGTAAACGGAGAACACTGTGGAGAAAGTAGAGCTACATGTCCTGAAGAACTACGCATTATTTATTTTGAATTCAATTATGTTGACTATATCATATTGCATCGTAACTGGAGTAAAGACCGTATGACATCACAATCGGAATGAATCCTATCCTTCAAAACTGCAAATAAGCGTATTTCATGTCCCGTCCTCAAGTGTGTTTCAATATGTTGTGTTGCAGAGCAACTATGGCCTTACCTGTGGAAGCGGAAAGAGTGCTTATGCGAGTGTTGGTAGCTGCTGCTGTGGTGCGTACAACTGAAATAAGGTAAGAGGCGCACAGGGGGACGTCACAACATGTTAACATACAGGAGGAAGAGGCGGACGCAACAATAGTGACACACAATCAACATATTAGCACAGCCTAAAGACAAATAACGGATGTGACACAGACTAGAGGAACACAGGAGTGTGTGTGTGTGGGGGGGGGTCAAGGCTCAAGCGAATCTTAGCTATTAGGAATGTAAACGGAGAACACTGTGGAGAAAGTAGAGCTACATGTCCTGAAGAACTACGCATTATTTATTTTGAATTAAATTATGTCGACTGTATCACATAATGAATGGAGTGAGTCATATTGCCACGTAACTGGAGTAAAGACCGTATGACATCACAATCGAAATGAATCCTATCCTTCAAAACTGCAAATAAGCGTATTTCATGTCCCGTCCTCAAGTGCGTTTCAATATGTTGTGTTGCAGAGCAACTATGGTCTTACCTGTGGAAGAGGAAAGAGTGCTTGTGCTAATGGTAGTAGCTGCTGCTGTGGTACTTACAACTGAAATAAGGTAAGATGGACACAGGGGAGGTCACAACATGCAAGCGCACAGGAAGAGAAGGACAACAATAGTGACACACAATCAACACGTTAGCACAGTGTAAAGACAAATGACGGATGTGACACAGACCAGAGGAACACAGGGAGGATCTCATGACTCAAGCGAGTCTCAGCCAAATGTGGCCCTATTAGGAGTCCAAATTGAGAACACTATGGAGGAAGTAGAGCTACAAGTCCTGAAGAGTTTGGCAATGCGTGGGAGGAATCCATTGGAATCCGAGGTCGTCGGATCGTAAGGAAATGTCATTGGAGTGAATCATGTCATATTCAATCCAATTCAGTTTTACTTGCGTCACATTGTGTCATATTGTAATGCAGTTGGAGTGAATCGCGTGTTTGCATTGTAACTGGAGTGAATCATGTCATATTCAATCCAATTCAGTTTTACTTGCGTCACATTGTGTCATATTGTAATGCAGTTGGAGTGAATCGCGTGTTTGCATTGTAACTGGAGTGAATCATCTTACATCGCATCATCATTTGATTGAATTATATCGTATTGCAGATTTATTTCAATTCAATCGTATTATATCATTATTGAGTCAATCGCGTTGTATTGTATGTTATCCCATCGTATTCAATTGGAGAAGCAACATAATTGTGACTGAATGGCTCGGCCCTAACGCAAAAACACGAAACCCAAGCTGGAACTCACTGGCTTTGATGTCGAAGGACGCCGCGTCGGCGCCGTACTCGTTGGAGGCGTTACAGAAGGCGGTGAGGTCGGACGTGACCTCCACGCTCACCATGCTGTGGACGCCGTCCTCCCTCTCGGTTTGGGACGTGGTCTTCAGGACCTGAAGTGATACAGCAATCAGTCCATCAGTCAATATATCCCCTCTACTCCATTTATCTGTGTGTCATTCCACAATTGGGGGACAATTTAGGCACCAGATTTAAAATGTATACTCTACTCATACACTCATTCACTCCCAGCCATTTTCACCGAAGCAATCCCCTTCACTCCCGGCTGTTTTTTGGATTTTGACAGATTTAGCAAGGCCCATAGAATATTGTGTTCTATTGCTATAAAACATGGAACCTACCAAAAGAAAGATTAGCGTCTCTTCAGTCATCAGGAAAAAAAGTATATTTCTATCTGTTTCCGTTTTGCATCAATTAGCAATTTAACATTAGAATATAGCTAAATTTCACCATTATTCATAAATCTATTTAGAACTGTGAGTAAATCAGCTTTTTTTCAACATGGCCCTGGTTGATCTCTTTTGCTTTGCTGCCACCTGCTGGTCGTTTGTGTAACAGCTACTATTTCTTCAACCGTTATTTGTAGTTGAGAGGCTGCATCAAAGCCTTCTGTATGTTCTAGAATAATTGTTTTTTTTTTTGTTTTTTTTTTCAAACCTATAAATACATCCTTGGGACACTTAAAACATTTAAAATAGAACATATTTATCCGTTTTTGGGAGTTGGGGTTTTATTTGTCATATATATTTGTGTTATAGATACATACACAACTGATAAACATATTTAAAATTATTGCTGAATAATTACTTTACAATTACAAAGTCTTTGAAGAACGATCCAAAGTTCAATGCTTTTCAATGAGCGTGGAGCTTCCTTTGACCAAGTTTAGTTAATGCTGCATTCGAGGAAGGTGGGAAGTCGGATTGATCCCGCTCTGATTGTACCTTTCCATCCGAGGTGGTCCAAATAACGCTGGGAGCTGGGAACCCTCGCACGTGGCAGCTCAGGTCCACCGTTGTGGCCACACTCTCCTCCATGACTCTGTGTTTTGGGTTCATAAACTCCGGAGCACCTGAGCAAAAAAGATTATAAGAGTACTTTAAAACACACAATAGTATTCTAACGCATTCTGTTGTATATTCAGCAAACTTTACATGTGGGAAGGCTAAAGCACAACTACAATATTGTAGATAAGATAAGATTAGATCCAGAATCTGACAGGGTATATTTTGTTCAACCTGACTTAAATAATATATTGACAAAAGCATATGTTCTGTATGTATAGAAGACATGCTTACTTTTTACAATTGAAGTATTATAAAAAGTAATTGTCGACAAATAAACTTCCTTGACGGAGGTAATAAGCAGACAGACCTTTTACATTGACTCGAAGGGTCGCCATCGTCTCCATGCCGTCAATTTCGGGAACAGTCACCACACACCTGTATATCCCTGCTGTGTCGAAGGTGGCACCCTCCACCATTAAAGTGTGGCCCACCGACAACTTTCGGTTTTCCTAAAAGCAGGGAAACACATTATGGTCCAAGTTGCCATGCCTAAGATACGCTATTTAAATAAAAAGAATGGTCCCTTATAATGAAAACATAATAGTAATGACATATTACCACATTTATTTTTGTAGCAATTCATTTGACATTGTGCTGCTCCTTCTGTTGTGCACATCTTGGCCACATGGAGGCAGTATAATACATACAGATTCATTCTTCTCAGAGGATAAAGTATAAATATCTTAAGAGTTTGTTGGTTTTTTATACCATCATATCCATGATCTTATCATAGGACCATTGTAACTGAACTCAACCCCCATAAAAACCTTTGAACCGAACCTTGAACCAGGCTGTGTGCGTCTGTAGAGAAGACAGGGCATTGCAGGTGGCTGTCAGCTTCTCGCCTTGAGCCACCTCCATGACGGTGGGCATCACCACCGCGCGGTCGAGGTCTGCGCACATGGAGGGCGGGCAGAGGGGCACAGGTTCAAAAGTGGTAGAGTTGGCAACGCAAACTTTATTGACACAATGTGTGGGAGACGTACAGTTAACAAACACAGTTGTATTCCCTGTGAGCTCCTCGTAGGTTTCCATGTCCATTGAGATGCACTCATAATGGCCACTCTGCAGACGGGTCACGTTTTCCAGCACAAACATGTTGGATTCCAGTGCATATTCATTCTTAAAAAATAAAAATAAAAAAGGGAAAGAAGTGTAAATGAGAGTGACAAGTCATGTCACTTGTATGTCAAGGCACGACTGTATGTGCAGTAAGTAAAAAGAGTTGCTTACATCCTTGTGTCTGATGACATAGACTGAAGATGGTGTATTACCGTTGCCATGGCAATTAAACATAATCGAATCCCCCTCTTTGATTTTGCCTTTCGGTGACTCCACCCACACGTGGACAGCAGTGGACGGGTCTGGAACGCAATACGGAGTCGAGTTCAGAGGTCAAGTCTCAGTACCGGAGACCTAACAATGTTTCTTATTTAAACAAATGTACTTTCTATGTAGGATCAAAAGTCGTCATTTCAAACCGGGTTTAATTTGAATCCAATCCAGGTTGGCAAGAATTCAAGTTTAGCATAAATCACTTTGCTGATTTAACCCTGGAGAACCCACGGGGTCAAATTTGGCCCCTATAAATTCTGCTCCTCAAATCACAAAGACCTTTTTTTTTTTTCAAAATTTAACTTCAAAAGTCCAGAGTGCCACTTCTGACCTCTGCATGGGGGCAACTAGTGGATGAATATTGCACTTACATGAGCGAGAGTGGTGGTGACAAGATGGCTAAAATGCAACAAATAAAACAAAAAATATATATTGCTCAATGTAGCTGTGTATTTGATTGATTATTTTCTTAAATTTTAAATAGTTTACTGACAGTTTTTGTTATTCAGATTTTTCGAAATGATATGAAATTAAATTTCGCCCTAATCCTAAATTAGGGAATACATTGAAAAAAACATATATTTTGGTGTTCAGTGAACTTATAGCAGTCATTTAATGTATAATTCATAATTTTCCAAAGAAGATAAGGGTTCTTGGGTTCTCCAGGGTTAATGTCTGTGGCATCGCTATGTATCGAGTTTGTGCTGTAGCGTGAGACTCACAGTACACGGTGATATTAATGCGGCCGGTCTCAGTCATTCTGGTTCCTCCGGGAACGAGGTAGGTGACCTCGCAGTAGAACTGCGCGTCCTTGTCCTCCTTCATCACCTTCAGGCTCAACTCGCTCCTCACGGAAAACAGACCGCTGGACTCCGTGGTGGTGCTGGGCATCACTTTCACCACTGCAACACACACGCAGAGCGTAAGACGGCGTAACTGAGCTGAGATACGCGTTCACCGCATTCATCTGGTGGCTCACCGTCACTAGCTCGTAATGGCGCGTTGTTTCGGTACCAAGTAATGTTTGGCTTGGGGAAGCCATTTTTGACCTCGCATGAGCCAATCTGAAAAAAAAAAGGTACAAATTAGATCAATGATGATGATGATTCCATTTGGTATATGAACAGCAGTTTGCGTACCTTGGAAAGCATTTCTTCATGGACATAGATGCCCGTCTGAACGCCTTCTATGGTTGGGAAGTCTGGTCTTTCTGTGCATTATAACATCTCAATCAAGAACTGAAGAACTTTGCACCACACGCGCTAAAATCTAATTTCATCTTCATGTTAGCTCCAGCAAACTTCTGCTATTTTTTCACTGGCAACACTTATCAGTGCGTGCTTTACGCCAGGATAACTGTATGGCATAATGAGATACAGTACTCATAAACAACAAACTAAACGTATATCGTGCAGATCCTGTCCGGGCGCCCCGTGTGTATGTTTGTGTATATGTCAATTTCTCCTCTTTACTTCCAAGCATGTTTGCGTTCTCATTTGCATCTAATCCTAGCAGATATTGAAGGAAACGAGAACTACTTCCTGCTTTCACATCTAGGAATCATGGGAAATGTAGTCCTACTATCAACCGCAGACAACGAAAGCTGAGCTAGAAATAGTTCCCATGCTACAATTAGTGACTGTCGCGTGGTCAATAGCTGTCAAGACATACCAAATTTTTTTTTTGATAATGGTGAGTTGAACTGTCAACCAAGATAGCATTTAGCAATTGTAAAAATCTGGTCACTCCACAATTAGTGCTTCTCCAAGACTTATTGGTACAACCGTACAACACACACTGTGGCATTTTCACTATAGAGCAGTGGTGTCAAAGTCCGGTCCTCGAGGGCCTGAGTCCTGCATGTTTTAGAGGTTTCCCATGTTCAACACTGCTAGTGCATATTTAAGCTCATCAGCAAGCTTTACAGGAGCCTGATAATGATCCTGATCATTGAATCCGGTGTGTTGAAGTAGAGAAAACTCGAAAACATGCAGGACTCAGACCCTCAAGGACCGGACTCTGACACCTGTGCTATAGAGACAGAAAATAACATGAACACCATGGAGAAATCAATATATTCAAGTTACGTGCGCTTAGTCGCAATGTAAGATGGCCGCCAGTGGCTTCCCTTCTTGCTACAGACAGCAGGCAGGGTTAGCAGTCCAGGTTCTTATATAGTATGTCTGTGCGCAACTGTGGCGTTACCCCTTAGCATTGTGAGAGAAATTTTTTTATGGTTTTAATATTTGGCCTACGCTTTCGAACAACTTCATCAATTCATTTGCAGTACGTTCATACGAAATAGCCAAGTCAAAACGGTGTACTCCACATTGGCAGTTCTACGCTTCCAACCAATGTCAACATTGAGTGAGGAAAAAAAGGCACTTTCAAAATCACTCAGCACCGAGAACCCTCCTAAAGAGGCGCCATCTTGTGACCTACCGAACACCAGTAGTTTGGTGCGTCCTTCAGAGACGCCATCGGTCAGACTCTTGACGAGACAGATGAACTCCAGCTGGTCTTTGAGCTGGACGTCCGTGATGGTCAACACCACCTCTCCGGTGGCCGCCGTGACGTTGACCATGATGCGATCCGTGAACGGCGTCGCTCGGTCCACCACCTGCATAGTGGCGTCCTGATAGTAGATCTTCTGTTTCTCTCCCGTTCTCAACACCTGAAGATGGGAACTGGTGCTAGTCACGCTCGCGTTATCACACAATTAGCGTGTATTGACTTCAAAACTCACATAGAACCATTGGATGGTCAAAGCCCCGATGCCGTCATCTGAGGTGAACATGCAGGTCATCTGCGCTGTGTCTCCTTTGAAAACCTCCACCCTGTCCTCCATGCTCACCTCCACTATCGCCCATGCTGGCACACAAAAAAAAAGAAGCGTTTTTAATTAAATTGCAATTTATGGGGAAGTAGTTTAAAGTGGGCAGTCACAGCAAGAATATCGTAAAACTCTAGAAGCTTTGACTTAAGACTAATTCATTCCGTGACCATGCTCATAAAATCAATCTAGGCTTTACATGATCAAGATTTTTCGGCCGATCACCGATTAGCAATCAGCGAGTTTGGAAAAAAAAAAGAAGTTGGAGCTGTCGACTGTTGCCATTCGCGGGCAAATTAAGACAATATAGTCGATCAACCAATTTTGCATAAATTCAACATATTAGCCGATCTGAACCCATCTGATCAGATTGGTGTCATCTTTCCCCATTGAAATGAATGGAAATGCCATTCGTTCATTACGGTCCTTGTGCACCTTCCTGTGTGCAAACCTTGGCCACCAGGAGGCAGTATAATATAGTTGTTGGAGTACAGACAAACTAGGCAACCTTAATAAGCTGCAGTAATAAAAGTTGTTTTTAACAGAGGGGTTATTGTAGTGTTTGTCTACCGTAGTTGGGCCACTGTTGATGTTAAAATATCTGTTTCTTAAAGGGTTTTTACATTTTAGCACTAATGACATTTGTTTTGGAAATTCCTATTTTCGTGTTCTATTCTTCTAACAATAGACTTGTCCAGCCACCCCTTTTCTATATAATAAATAAATAGTCTTTATATAATCAGTTGAGATTTAAATAAACACCGGCAATACTATTGAGTGACAACAATACATGGATACATAATGAATAGAATACCATACTACACAATGCATACTGCATACTATATATATGCAGATATGATTATTTAAAACAAAACAAAATGGCAAGATTAGGCAGTGGCACTGCAGTTACACCCATGCAGAATTACTACTAGTAGTCCCAATAATCACAGAATTGTTTGTTCCTGTGCGCAAAATATCGTATGGTGGGACGCCATGTCAACGTAAACGCAAAGAAGAAACGCTATGACAAGAATGAAGCGCCCACACATGTCCACATGAATGTGCTGCATTCTTCTATGTCACCCTGTGGCAGGAAGAAAGGCTCATTTTACAGGCGGCACAGTGCCCCTACTGTTCCCTCCCCAGCTGACTGAGGAACAACTGGTTTTCCCCTTCGGAGCACTCCTGATGTGACGCATCCTTTGCACCCCCCCCCCCCTCTTTTTTTTTTTTTTTTTTTTTTTTTTTAAATAGACAGGAGATGCAAGTACATAAGACCTTAGTGTATGATCAGTGGAAACAGGATGCACCTGAAATCTATTCTGAGCTTCATGGCAAACACTATGAATACTGTACGTACAGTATGTACAATGTGAATTCTTAGTCATTGTAAAAAAATAATAATAATTTTAATCATTAAATTGGCATTATGGAACATTGTGTGTAGAATTTTGAAGGGGGGAAACATTCATTCAATTTTGGAATAATGCTGTAATATAAAATGGGGGAAAAGTGACAATGTATTTTGCCATTCCCACTGCCAAGTGTTGGCCAGCATAATGCAGAATTGTACGGAAAACTTTTGGTGCCAGGGTATGAGAAAAACAAATATTCTTTGCTAATCTGTTTCCACAGTTCAGTAATCTTATGTAATTGAGGGTACAGATGAGTAAATTGAAGCAATAAATTAGCCAACTGTAGGAACATATTAACAAAGAATGTTTTTGTTTTTTTCTCATACGCTGGCAACAGAAGGGCTCTGGTAGAATTGTGAAGAAAATAATTGCAACGCAAAGAAAAATGTAATACTGTTTTCCATAAATAAAATGGAGTTGTTGGAGAAATTAATAAGAATTCAATTTGAAAGATTATGACAACTTTTGTTGTTGAATCATCACAAGTATTTTGAACATTATTTCTAGGTGCTAGAAATTACGTAATATCGCAACTGTTTTCAAAAGCACAATTGAGCTTTGTTATCAGAAATGTTAGGACATTTTTCTTGTAACAATTTAACTTTTTCTTATGACAACCTTTTACCCTCATCATTTCAGGACACTACTGTATATTCATGTAGCATTATCTTTTTTTAAATAACTTTTTTCAAAATATTGCACCTTAATGCTCATAATTTTACAACATAATTTTTAACATTACTGGGGGGGGGCTAAGGGGTGGGGGGTTCTTGTAATATTGTGATTTTTTTAGGGAAAAATAACTTTATTTTAATGAAATTACAACTATTTCAAAAAAATGTATGCTATTGCCAAAGAACCATTATTCTTGTAACAAGTCAGAAAAATCCAACTTTATACACTCCTTTTTCTTGTAACATTACTTTTTTTTTTTATATAGAGAAGAAAAACTTATACTTCGGTATTATTCTTGAAATAAAAGACATTTATTGTAATTTTGACACTTTTTGTAGTAATATTACAACTTTTTTTTTGTTCTTCCACAACATAAATGATCACATGACCACAAAATTAATAAATTATTTGGTCTTTGTTTCTATGCCCACAAGATTATGAAGTTACCGTATGTAAAATCCTATTTGTTTCATTTTCCACTGGGATCAGAATTAGATTTATCTCAGTAAGTGAGAATGTGTGTGTTTTTGCGGCGAATAACCCAATAAATGATGGGTTGGTCCATCATTAGTCATATAAAAATAGCTGTGGTTGGAGGCAATGAATAAGGTAGATTTATTCAGTGTAGAACATAACTTTATGTCATTGATCAAGTCTCGCGTTGACCTTTATCTCACGGGATCCCTTCCTCTTTTGGACCCGGCCTCCAAATGACCCTATTAAAAAGCTCACATGCTCCCATCTCGTCTTGTGTTTACATGTGAAACCTGGGCGGCCTCCCACGTGTTTGGTAACTTGTAACTGTGAGCTTGGAGCAAGGTTTTAGCCCAAAGTTTATCTGTATGGAAAGTGATGAGAGGGACGCAAGCAGACCTCCATCAAGGCCGTTGTTTTTCAAACAAGCTCAGCAGCCAGTTTTCATGATGTAGTGCTCACAGGGACAGAA